>NW_017802536.1:879436-887649 GCF_001625305.1 Branchiostoma belcheri
CTTCGTTAGGTTAACCTCACTTGGCGAGTTGGTCACATTAGCTTCAGTATAACATCTTTGTTAACAGTGAAACTACCAGATAGATTCAGGCATAATATCTAGGCATTGCCTTTATCAAGGTCTCTCACTGAGTATATAAATAACCATGAATGAATACATCGTGAATTTAAAACCATAACTTTCCCAGTCATATACATGACATACAAATTAATCTCCAAGCAGATCTTTCGGTGGCAAGACAGTATCCATTGGCCAGAGGAGTGTCCATTAAACGTGAAAGGCTATTAACACCTAGTTGTTGCCTGATCAAAATATTCTTGCCAAGGAATTTATTGCCCTGACCACCAGGCAAGGCTCTTGCCCTCCTAGTGGGCCAGCTGGTTGAGCATTACAGGAAGTCTCTCTATGGGTCCCCTCGCCAACTGTTATTTTGTACAGTTTAACTTAAGGAAAAGAAGGTTCAACATATGTTTTGTGATATAAGCGGTTTTGAACCACAAGAACCCCAGTTATTGACAATTCTATGTTTCAGCCAGCATATTTTAGTACCAGCATACAGTATTATCTGGACAGGGTTAGGCGAGAACTCCCACTGAGATGTGCGCGGGTGACTGCATTTGTCCCAAATTCAAGCTATAAACCACTTGTAAAAATCTCAGCACGACAAATTTTTGATAGCTGTTAATAGGGGCAACACCATTTTTGAAAAGAAGAGCTCCTGCCTGTTCGAGTACTGGCAGATCTTCGGTGGCTAATGGACAATCCTCTGGCCAATGGATACTGTCTTGCCACTGAAAGATCTGCTTGGAGGTTATTACAAATCACAACAATCATTATGTTACATATTTTATTACACATTTTACTGCTAAGACGAGATGTAATATGGCAAGAAATATATTTTTCAAATTTAAATGTTTTGAATTTGTATGGTGTAGTATAAATGTTCTTTCAATACATCTCTCCTGCTCCAGGGGTCTCCAGCTCATAACTTCGACATAAATACAAAACTCACAGATGTTCATTGCCCAATCAAAAAGACTTCTTCCAGTGGAGCCACAACAAACATTTGATTGCTGTACAGTTATAAAATTGATTATCAAAATTGCAGGTGTGATTTATTAGATAATGTTATCTGTGTATATATCTTGTTCTAACTATTTATTGTCATATGTCCAGGTGTGTGTTACCGTGTGCACGTTATCAGCATACTTGCTGCCTAGTGCACACTTTGTATTTTCTAGTTACAATTATAAATAAATACGTTCTTTTCAATTCAGAGAACGAAAACAAAGACCTTCAACAAAAGACGATCGTCTTTCGACTGAAATGTGAAGAATCTTCCGATTGTTCCGAGGTAAGCTCTGTCGCCGTGTCGCCCTGCAACGAAATATTCCTAGCTGACACCTACAACAGGCAGGTTCAAGTCTTCAGCATGACGGGCGTCTACCTCCGCCGTTTCCCCACCGTCACGTCAGGGGAAAACTCCGAGACGTTGAAACCCCATGACATCTCCATCGACGGGGAGGGCCATGTGTGGGTAGTTGGGAATGCGGACAGAATGTCAGGGTTTATTGTTCGATACACTAAACTTGGAAGTCACCTTACAACACTCCGCGCAACGTTCAGCAATAATTCTTTCTCCGGCATGACTGTGGACACACCTCGTAATCTTGTCGTAGCGACAGAGTACTGGTGGGGTTATGGGGAAGTCAAGCTTCTGCATTTCAATGGTACTGTTGAGCACAAGTTTCGGGTGCAGCAAGGTTCGGGGTACCCCGGGTTGGTCGCTCTGGGACGGGAGGGGAACATGTTTGTGTCCGACAGTATGGGAGATGCACGTGTCCATGTCTATAACAACAGGAGTCAGTACCTTTACAGCTTTGGGTGTGACGACATCGATGAGGGTCAGGCAGAAATCGGCCTGGGTTCAACAGAAATCGGCATGGGTCAGGCAGAAATGGGAGAGGGTCAGACAGTAATCGTCATGGGTAAGACAGAAATCGGAGAAGGTATAACAGAAACCGACGACAATGAGGCAGACGAAGTCACGGGAATCTGTACAGACGGTTCAGGAAACGTTCTGCTGGTCCGGATAGGCGGGGCGGTAGACATGTTTACAGAAGACGGGCGGTACGTGCGCCGCGTTGTTCCCAGTAGAGCTGGCGGCGTGGCAGTAGCCCCCGGTGGACAGCTGGTAGTGACTGATTTTGACACCAGTAATATCACAATATTCTATCAGTACTGAGTGCTGATACATTTGGATATATTAATTAATATACACATAGTACTGTTGTGACACCTAGTCTACCTTGAGTAGTTTATTGGCACGTTTTTACTCGTGCTGGTCTCGGCACCATGTAGACCTGTATCATTATCTACATTAGGCCACACCAATCTAATTTGTTGGTTCTCGGAGTTTTTCTTGAAAAATATTAAGCGACAGGGCGGAAAAAAAGCTCTTAAGTCTGATGGTTAAGCCAGGGCTGGAAGGATGGGCCCGGGGCTCTCGTGAACATGACAAATGTGTACAGAAAATCAATAAAAGACAATACACATTGTATATGTTAGTATACTGCTATGTATATAGCTCTTTTTTTTCATTCACATGAAAAAAGGATACAGGACATGGTGATGCCTCACTCAAGTGGAAAGCACTTATGTTGACGGCACCACTAAATAAATACATATAATAAAGAAAAGAAACAATCGCAACTTTAAGACAGGCAAAAAACAGTAATTACAAGAAATTCAAGAGCGCAGGTCCGGTTCCCCACCCAATGATAAATGATGGCAAAGAGGACACAGTACATAAATAACAATAAATATAGCTCTTTTCAAAGCTTATTGGATTTTTTTAATCAAGTGGTATCAATAAATATACTTTTCATAATTCATTTTATCAACGTATAATGGCAATAGTACTTACATGTAGAATATCATCATTAATCATGGTGTTGGTCATCAACAATCCCGGATTGTAACTGTTATATTTACTAAAAAAAATAACAAAAGTCCGAAACAGAAGTTTTCATCTTCTATTCATTTAAGTAAAAAAAAAACTAAGTGGTGACGAAGTGCACTTTCAGTACATGTTTATGTAGACTGTTGCAACTTCTGACAAGAAATCATATGCAAAATCAAAAACAAGGTGTACAGAAGGATATATTGACCAGGATTACTTTTCTGATGGCTAAAATACTTCAGACTAATTTCGGGTTCGCCATTAATATAGTTCATCAAGGCAAACCCCGTAATGCAGACATTCTGTGGAGATTCAAGAATTTCAACGCAAGTGTAACCCAAAGTCAGACAACATCACAAACAGTGGCTTTCTCCATGATCATTTTCTCGCTTCTTGAAGCCTACACTCCTAAATTCACTTCGAAGGAATTCTAGCGAACTTCCTTAACGGCGGAAAGCTTTCATGTCTTGAAAGACTGCAGAAAAAAAGTCCTTCTATTGGTTCCCATACATCACATTACCAACTGTTAAGAGAGACACCTACCATCTCTTGATAAAACTGCGGTCTCCAGGTTTTTTTGGTGACGGTGAGCTCACTACCCTAAATGTGTGTGTTTGTCTGTGATGGGAAACATAGTTTTCTTCGGAGCTTGCGAAGAAGAGAACGTTATCTTCCTTGATGACCTCAATAAAGAGTGTTGTAGGCCGATTTGAGGCCCCTATATAGAAATACAGATAAAAAGTGGTAGAGTAAAAAAAAATACGTAATTAAAATTAAACGGGCATTGGGCATAGTTTTTTTTTTCAAAATCTACATATGGCATACAAATAGTAGCAATCGTGCTATTCGCCAGCTAAAATATTTACAGACGTGTACACAATATATCCATTAATTTAAACATTACAGTTCCAATCGATTGCCCCGCACATAGCAATTAATTACAGAATCTTCTGTTGCGTATTCATCAGTTTCAGCTATAGACTAGACTAATCAGCATTTAATCGGCACGACAAATTATTGTGATGATTGTCTACTGACCCCATGGGATATAATTAGTTTCCATTCATATTTATGTACAAACGGGTACAATAAAACCATAGCAGCCTGTAACAAATCACAAAAAATCAAACAGATTTTTATTCGGTCCGTACGGTTTTAGGAACTCCAACGTTACTGGTGATATTGTCAGTGCGCATGAACATCACTGCTTTGACTCCGTCATACGATGGATGATATGGACGATACAGTTGCAAATCCAACTCAAATCTGCGATTCTTCTATGTCTACATCAAGCCCTGTGAACCAACAGGACATACAGCAACACTGGGACTCAGCCACCCCAGAAGAGCGGAAAGACACGTCGCCCGGGGATGTGAAAGAGTCGCTACAGGATGCTCTTAGCGGCGCTTCGGCTGAACACTCTGCCCAGTACCATGTACCTGGTCACAGCACTGACGACGGGGCAGAGCGTCCATCGCTACCGACTGTCTGCCCGTCTCATACAAACATCGGGAAAACTGACCAGAATCAAGCTTTTCACTCTGAAAAGCCTTCGTTACCGGAAACGTGTACAACGGATACACACGTTGATCCTGTTAAAGAAAATCAAGCACTCTGTGCTGATAATTCACAGGAAAAGGCAGAACAACAGTCGTCAACTGAAATCTACGATGCCGAAGGTTATAACGAAAATAACGTAGGACAATACCAGGTAAGGGATACCTGTGTTAAAGAAGTATCATCTACTGCCTACCAATGCAGTGAAGATGTAGACGAGGCAAGCATAGGCATTGATTGCTCAAAAAGAGGAGCGGAAGGCTTGGACCAGCCTGTCGCCAAGCAATTAGAGGATGCCGAAAACTCTTATCAGAATGAATTTGAATTAGAGGAGGAAGTCACTGCAGACGATAGTTGTATCCGTCCGTATGCAGTCGCGCATCAACCGGACAGCAAAACAAACGGTGAAGAAGACGATATGTTTGACGTCCAACCCTACGCCGTTGCTTACGATGAACAGGATATAAATTATGACGATCAACAACCGACTGGCCAGTCTGCTGATTGTTCTCATGGCGAATGGAGGGGACCCAACACTAGTTTAGCCGGTATGATCGTGACAGTTACAACATATTATTATTAATAGACTTGTCAACCCATGATATGTAAACAATAAATCCATTATCCAAAATTTCAATTATAAAAAGATTATTTACGTATGGCTGAGACATAGTTAATACGTATCGTTTAACACTACAATTTCTTGTTGAGGACATCGATTTTTTTTATTGAGTTTATGTTTTATTCGTAGTTTCATCGTTCATTCTCTATGAAAGGCATTAGCCTGTTTAGCTACAGAGGGCGATTAGATAATATAGTTAGCATATTATTTATTAATGATATGAATCTTTATTTCATGTTTTTGCCCAGATGGGTATTCCTAGTGTTTAATAGCTTAAGTTAAAAGGTACTTCGAGTCAAAAGTAGCACTGCTGAATATTGGGTAACTTCTGTCCTTATAATGTTGACTGCAGAGTCTGTTGCCGGTAAGACGGACGGTCTACTTCGGAACCCTATGTACATCGGGAACGTGTTACACCAAAACCCCATGTACGCTCCAAATGCTGCACAGCCAAGGGCAGATGGAGGTAAGATGCCACAAATTTACCAAAGTTACCACATTGTTACCCTATGTTGCGTTAAGAAAATTTATCTCATCAGTATATTTCACTTGCTTTAACACAAATACAAGCTTCTAGTCCGAACTAATATTTAACACAGCTACATGACTACCTTTGTTATCTCCGGCAACATGGTGCTTATTGGAAGGGGATCGGAAGAAGCATATATATAATTATATATAATGCAGATAACCATAATAGAAGTTTGGAACCACTAGTCTTAGGCCGTTCACTTTCCCTGAGGAATCTTCTAGGATTTATTCCTCCTACCGTCCATTTTTGGTCATTTCTATTGAAAATTACCAGCATAAAAATGTCCGTAGAGACAAATGGTATGCAGTTGCCCTTATGGTAACGTTTGAATTCATTTTTTCTCTTTATTGCTGCTTTCCAGGTCAGAGTTGTGTGGTGTCTCAATCTTGCCTGGTGGGTGTCATTATTAAATGCTTGATCGTGGCGACGCTGGCGGTTATAACAGCGCTTATCATCTCAATCTACGTCCCAGCGAAGCAAGACAGTGATATGCAAACGGTACGTTTTCTTGTACGTTAAAATTCCAGTCAACATTCAAATCACCAGCAGACTTTTTACTATTCAAAGATAAAGGAGACTAATATTTTGGAGACAACAATTTCTTTTCATTTTTTATTTATTTATCATATTTAACGTGTCACGGTGGTAAAATCTGGGCTGCAAAGTTCCCACATTTCATAGAATCCGAACTGTGTTCGATCGTGTTCGATCTAGGCAATTCGAATCGAACCCGCGTTCCATTTCGGGGTCACCTGCGGTCATTTGCAATAATGCGGCAAAACAAGCCCTTCTGCCTGAGTGACTCGCAACAGATAAAAAACAACACTTTTCAATAGATACAAACAGTTTCCAGGACATTACATGTCCACTATCATTTTTTTGTGGACATGTAACATGTAGCGAAGCTACTGTCGTATCCTTGGGTGACCTTGAATACTGTAATGATTCTTTACGCCTTTATGAATAACACGATGCACACTTTTGGGAGATATGACATGTCTGCAAAACTCGTTTCAACCTGAAAGCATGGAGAGTCAAACATACCCCATTTACGGCTTAAAATGACTGTCACGGTTGTCCCAAAAATCGTG
The DNA here is from genome assembly GCF_001625305.1 of Branchiostoma belcheri. NCBI lineage: Eukaryota > Metazoa > Chordata > Leptocardii > Amphioxiformes > Branchiostomatidae > Branchiostoma > Branchiostoma belcheri. The sequence goes on from NW_017802536.1 coordinate 886,201, forward strand.
GTTTAGGGATTTTTGAAAAATGCTCTTGATTTTGAATTATGGGTAATTGAGTGCGAAAAAAGCAACAAAAATCGATTTTTTCACCTATTTGTCGACAAAAACTATACTTAAAGTCAGAAATTAAAAAATCCCAAAAGCACGATTTTTTGTCTTATTCCTAGTCGTCGAAAAATATAAATAAGTGATCTTGCGTAATATGTGTAACCAGGTTTGCTCGGTGATTGGCTAAAATATGGCGCACGGAAATTCCGTAAATTATCGACTTTTTTTAACGAAATCCGAAAAATCATCCATTTAGCGCAAAAAAATCACCATTGAATATATGTAAGGACGATAATTTTATTTTATTTGAACGAAATTTTCCTTTGGATACTAGTATGTTTATTTTGACATGTTTTACGGTTAGCCCAAAATTGCGTCTTGTAACCCGATACTTTATCGAACGCCCCCAACAATGGGAAAGAATGCCGTAGTGACAGATCGCCGTGTGTTTACTTCTGTAGGTATTTATTACTGAAGACTATTTTGTTCTTTTCCATACTTAGACTTGGATAAACCCAACTTTTGAAGTCAAAACTTCAACTGACGTAATCCAGTATATAAACTACACATCGCCTCCACAACCAGACATCAAAGGTGATTCTTCGTTAGGTTAACCTCACTTGGCTAGTTGGTCACATTAGCTTAAGTATAACATCTTTGTTAACAGGGAAACTACCAGATAGATTCAGGCATAATATCTAAGCATTGCCTTTATCAAGATCTCTCACAGAGTATTATAAATAACCATGAATGAATACATCGTAATTTAAAACGATAACTTTCCCGGTCATATACATGACTTACAAATCACAACAATCATTATGGTACATGTTTTATTAGACATTTTACTGCTCAGACGAGATGTAATATGGCAAGAAATACATTTTTCAAATTTAAATGCTTTGAATTTGTATGGTGTAGTATAAAATGTTCTTTAAATACATTCCTCCTGCTCCAGGGGTCTCCAGCTCATAACTTCGACATAAATACAAAACTGACAGATGTTCACTGCCCAATCAAAAAGACTCTGTGCTTCCTCCAGCGGAGCCACATCAAACAACTGATTGCTGTACAGTTATAAAATTAATAATCAAAATTTTAGGTGTGATTTATTAGATAATGTTGTCTGTGTATATATCTTGTTCTAACTATTTATTGTCATATGTCCAGGTGTGTGTTACCGTGTGCACGCTATCAGCATACTTGCTGCCTAGTGCACACTTTGTATTTTCTAGTTACAATTATAAATAAATACGTTCTTTTCAATTCAGAGAACGAAAACAAAGACCTTCAACAAAAGACGATCATCTTTCAACTGAAATGTGAAGAATCTTCCGATTGTTCCGGAGTAAACGTTGTCGCCGTGTCGCCCTGCAACGAAATATTCCTAGCTGACACCTTCAACAG
>NW_017802536.1:890243-897221 GCF_001625305.1 Branchiostoma belcheri
ATTTGGGCTATAGTTTTTTTTCAAAATCTACATATGGCATACAGATAGTAGCAATCGTGCTATTCGCCAGCTAAAATATTTACAGACGTGTACACAATATATCCATTATTTAAACATTAAAGTTACAATCGATTGCCCCGAACATAGCAATTAATTACAGAATCTTCTGTTGCGTATTCATCAGTTTCCGCTATTGACTAGACTAATCAGCATTTAATCGGCACGACAAATTATTGCGATGATTGTCTACTGACCCAATGGGTTATAATTAGTCTACACTCATATTTATGTGTAAACGAGTACAATAAAACCATAGTAGCCTGTAACAAATCACAAAAAAATCATAAACAGATTTTTATTCGGTCCGTAGGGTTTTAGGAGGTCCAACGTTACTTGTGATACCGTCAGTGCCCATGAACATCACTGCATTGACTCTGTTATATGATATGGACGATACAGTTGCAAATCCAACTCAAATCTGCGATTCTTCTATGTCTACATCAAGCCCTGTGAACCAACATGACATACAGCAACACTGGGACTCAGCCACCCCAGAAGAGCGGAACGACACGTCGCCCGGGGATGTGAAAGAGTCGCTACAGGACGGTCTTAGCGGCGCTTCGGCTGAACACTCTGTCCAGGACCATGTACCTGGTCACAGCACTGACGACGGGACAGAGCGTCCATCGCTACCGACTGTCTGCCCGTCTGATAAAAACATCGGGAAAACTGACCAGAATCAGGCTTTTTACTCAGAAACGCCTTCGTCACCGGAAACGTGTACATCGGACACACACGTTGACGATGTTAAACAACATCAAGTACTCCGTGCTGATAATTCACTGGAAAAGGCAGAACAACAGTCGTCAAATGACATGTACGATGCCAAAGGTTATAACGAATATAACGAAGGACAATACCAACTAAGGGATACCTGTGTTAAAGAAGTATCTGCCACTGCCTATCAATGCAGTGAGGATGTCGACGAGGCAAGCATTGGCATTGATTGTTCAAAAAAAGGAGCGGGGGGCTTAGACCAGCCTGTCGCCAAGCAATTAGAGGATGCTGAAAACTCTTATCAGAATGAATTTGAATTGGAGGAGGACGTTACTGCAGACGATAGTTGTATCCGTCCGTACGCAGTCGCGCACCAACCGGACATCAAAACAAACGATGAAGAAGACGATACCTTTGACGTCCAGCCCTACGCCGTTGCTTACGATGAACAGGATATAAATTATGAGGAACAACAACCGACTGGCGAGTCTGCTGATTGTTCTCATAGCGAATGGGGAGGACCCAACACCAGTTTAGGTACGTTTGTGACAGTTACAACGTTATAGGGAATTTCAATAGACTTGTCAACCAAACGAAAAATCTATCATGCCAAATTCCAATCATGAAAATATTACTTATGTATGGCTGGGACATAGCTGATTTTTATCGTTTTAACACTACAATTTCTTATTGAGGATATTGTCGATGCTTTATCATTGAGTTTGTTTTTATCCATAGTTTACGTCATCCTTTGTTAAAGGCATATAGCTACAGATGGCTATTTCAGAATATAGTTTTAGCATATTTGTTATTAATATCCATAATGTTTAACAGCTTAAGTTTAAAGGTACTACAAGTCAAAAGTAGCATTGCTGAACATTGGTTAACCTCTGTCCAAATAATGTCGACTGCAGAGTCTGTTGCCGGTAAGACGGACGGTCTACTTCGGAACCCTATGTACATCGGGAACGTGTTACACCAAAACCCCATGTACGCTCCAAATGCTGCACAGCCAAGGGCAGATGGAGGTAAGATGCCGCAAATTTACCAAAATTACCACATTGTTACCCTATGTTGCGTCAACAAAATTTACCTCATCAGTATGTTTCACTTGCTTTAACACAAATACAAGCTTCTAGTCCGATATGATATTGAACACAGATAAATAACTGCCTTTATTATCTCCGGCAACATGGTGATAATTGGTAGCTTTTAGAAAAGGGGATTGGAAGGAGCAAATGGTATAATGCAGATAACTATAATTATAGAAGTTTGGAACTTCACTAATCTCAGGGCCGTTCACTTTCCCTGAGGAATATTTTAGGTTTTATTCCTCCTACCGTCCATTTTCGGTCATTTTTTTTACCATTTTCGCTAAGTACCATTTTCGCTAAGGCGAAAATGGTAATAATACCAGAACAAACATTTATTCCATCCATGGGTGGGTGAACAGACATTGCAAGACCATGTTAGAACATTTATCCATGCCTTGGAAGTTTGTATACTTTCTATTGCGGTTTCTAATTTCAAAATCATGGTTGTAATAATGTTGCATAACAAAGCTGCTGACAATTACAAAACAAACTTAATTGGTCTTAAATAATAACTTGATTTTATTATTTGCCAAAAATTTTGATAAAAACATGTTTATAATCACAGTAATCAAGGATTTAATAAACTGCATAAATTATGTCAATAAGCATTGGCAGTGTGGCTTAGTCTAGATTTTCAGCTTTCCATATCTCGGTTCAAACTTGACCAATTTTAATTTTGTTTCCACAAAGGGGAAGCCTATAAAATGGAGATCGCACCACAGTAGTCACGTTTTATTCCATGGTGTAGTTTTCCATCGGCGTGGCGCTTTACATGATGTAAACAAAGCCGGCCGTACGTAAGCACTCATACTAGTAGTAGTAGTAGGGATGGGGAGGCCTCGTCATCTCGTCTTTTGACATAAATACATGTATCTCGGCTCAAACTTTATTTGAATTTGGTTTCCACAAAAAATAGAGGAGATTCAATCACAGTAGTCACCTTTTATTCCATGCATTAGTTTTCTATCGGAGTGGGGATAAACATGACGTAAACAACTTCGTAAGGGTGGGAGGGGGGCATGTCGTCTGCTAGCCATGTTGGTAAATTATGGAACTAAACATAGCCTAGTGAATGCACTCAGGGCTCGAAATACATTTTTTGCATACCTGAAGTGGTGCATGTAACATTGAAAATTACCTACTCCATACAAATTGTACCTGCACCACAGAAGTATGGATCCTACTAAAACTGTTAAGAAATAAATATGATACTGATGGTAAAAAAGTAATGATAAGTTTACCGGTAATGACATGTGAACTAGTCTATTATGTCTAAAGTTTATAATTCTTATATGTACATGACTATAATAACATTACTCATATTTGTGTAAATATATTGCAGAGACTAATCACTATATCTGACACTGATTTTGTTGCCATCCACCAGTTCGTAAAAACTGTAAGCCTTTTCATAAAAAAATTTGCTGCGAAAATGGCAGCTTTTGCAAAAGCACTTGTTTAAATTACCATCATAAAATGTCCGTAGAAATATATTGCAGAGACTAATCACTATATCTGACACTGATTTTGTTGCCATCCACCAGTTCGTAAAAACTGTAAGCCTTTTCATAAAAAAATTGCTGCGAAAATGGCAGCTTTTGCAAAAGCACTTGTTTAAATTACCATCATAAAATGTCCGTAGAGCATTTTCGCAGCAATTTTTTTATGAAAAGGCTTACAGTTTTTACGAACTGGTGGATGGCAACAAAATCAGAGATTTATAATAATATTTTGAATTTTTTTGAACAAAGGGTATGCAGTTGCCTTTATGGTAATGTTTGAATTTTGTTTTTCTATTTATTCTTGCTTTCCAGGTCATAGTTGTGTGGTGTCTCAATCTTGTCTGGTGGGTGTCATTATTAAAGGCCTGATCGTGGCGACGCTAGCGGTTATAACAGCACTTATCATCTCAATCTACGTCCCAGCGAAGCAAGGCAGCTACATGCAAACGGTACGTTTTCTTGTACGTTAAAATAAATAGACTAATATTTTGGAGAACAATTTTTCATTTATTTTTTTTTGTTTATTATATATATTTAACTTGTTTACATCTGTAGTTGTTTATTACTGAAGACTATTTTGTTCTTTTCCATACTCAGACTACTTGGATGAACACAAGTTTTGAAGTCAAGACTCCAACTAACGTAACCCAGTATACAAACTACACATCGCCTCCACAACCAGACATCAAAGGTGATTCTTCGTTATGTTAACCTCACTTGGCTAGTTGGTCACATTAGCTTCAGTTAACAGTGTCTTTGTTAACAGTGAGACTACCAGATAGATTCAGGCATAATATCTAAGCATTGCCTTTATCAAGATCTGTCACTGAGTATTATGAATAATCATGAATGAATACATCGTGTTTTAATAAAACCCTATCTTTCCTGGTCATATACATGACTTACAAATCACAACAATCATTCTTTTACATGTTTCATTCGACATTTTACTTCTAAGGCGCGTGTAGTACGACAATTTAAATGTTTTGAATTTGTACGGTGTAGTATAAATGTTCTTTTTAATTGTTACCAGAGAACGAAAACAAAGACCTACAACAAAAGACGATCGTCTTTCGACTGAACTGTGAAGAATTTTCTGATTGTTCCGAAGTGGAGGCTGTCGCAGTATCGCCTGGCAACAAAATATTCGTGGCGGACACCTACAACAGGCAGGTTCAAGTCTTCAGCAATAAGGGCATCTCCCTCCGCCATTTCCCCACCGTTATCTCGGGGGAAAACTCCGAGACGATGGAACCCAAAGACATCTCCATCGACGGGGAGGGTCATGTGTGGGTAGTTGGGAATGCGGACAGAATGTCAGGGTTTATTGTTCGTTACACTAAACTTGGAAGTCTCCTAACAACACTCCGCGCAACGTTCAGCAATAATTCTTTCTCCGGCATGACGGTGGACACACTTCGTAATCTTGTGGTAGCGACAGAGTACTGGTGGGGTTATGGGGAAGTCAAGCTTCTGCATTTCAATGGTACTGTTGAGCACAAGTTTCGGGTGCAGCAAGGTTCGGGGTACCCCGGGGTGGTCGCTGTGGGACGTGAGGGGAACCTGTTTGTGTCCGACAGTATTGGAGATGCACGTGTCCATGTCTATAACAACAGGAGTCAGTACCTTTATAGCTTTGGGGGTCACGACATCGATGAGGGTCGGTCAGAAGTCGGCCTGGGTTCAACAGAAATCGGCATGGGGCTGGCAGGAATAGGCGAGGGTCGGACAGTAATCGACCTGGGTAAGACAGAAATCGGAGAAGGTATAACAGAAACTGACGAGAATGAGGCAGACGAAGTCATGGGAATCTGTACAGACGGTTCAGGAAACGTTCTGCTGGTCCGGATAGGCGGGGCGGTAGACATGTTTACAGAAGACGGGCGGTACGTGCGCCTCGTTGTTACCAGTAGAGCTGGCGGTGTGGCAGTAGCCCCCGGTGGACAGCTGGTATTGACTGATTTTGACACCAGTAATATCACAATATTCTATCAGTACTGAGTGCTGATCCATTTGGATATATTAATTAATTTATACATAGTCCTGTTGTGACACCTAGTCTACCTTGAGTAGTTTATTGGCACGTTTTCACTCGTGCTGGTCTCGGCACCCTGTAGACTTGTATCATTATCTACATTAGGACACACCAATTTAATTTGTTGGTTCTCGGAGTTTTTCTTGAAAAATATGACGCGACAGGGCGGAAAAAAAGCTCTTAAGTCTGATGGTGAAGCCAGGGCTGGAAGGATGGGCCCGGGGCTCTCGTGAACATGACAAATGTATACAGAAAAGCAATAAAAGACGATACACATTGTACATATTAGTATACTGCTATGTATATAGCTCTTTTCAAAGCTTATGTGGATTTTTTTTATCAAGTGGTATCAATAAATATACTTTTCATAATTCATTTTATCAACGTCTAATGGCAATAGTACTTTCTGGGTACTATGGGTACACTTATTGGGTGGTTATTTTCTGACATTTCCGACAACTACTAAAGCACAAGGTCAAAGGCAAACTCTCTGCCTACATAAATTTTGTGAATAACTTGCTAATATTATAATATTGATATGATAAGCACATCTAAATTTATAAACTTCAAGTGCCCGGCGGGACCCCTAGACAAACTTTTTTAAAACAAATTTGGTATGTATGTATTCGTCAGTAAAAACTCTATAACATCCCATCGATCCCAGGTGTATCATTGTTATTACAACAGACATATTATCTAATATGTTCAGATTTTTGGCAAAAATCACATGCTTGCAATATTCATACAGGGTCAGCAAAGTCTTGGAAATGTTGTGCACTCTGGGCCCGACACAGTGTTGTAGAACAACTTGTCTACTTTCTATAAATGTGTTCAGTAACTCAAAAGAATGTTGTGTGTGGATGCGCTTTTAGGGCGCTAATAAGATCACAAAAATTTAACTTCTGGCTTCTTATGAACTGAAATCTGATCACTTTGTTGGGATAAGTGGACAATACAGCCAATTAACTTGTTGACATAGCATGTTCCTTGTTGGGGACCAGACTACCCTACAGTTAACGGCTTGTCCACACCTTTACCTGCTAGTGCCAGACAGCTAGCTTGGCTTGGTTTATCAACAATAAACAACCATTGTTTCAGGGTTCCAATTACTATGACTAGAAAAAGACTATCAAAAATCCATTTCTTGATCCAACATACTCTACAACAACATAAGGAACAAGTCGATAACATCAAAAGTATAACTATAATTTGGTTGGAGTAAGATTTTTAACAAGTTGATTACACTGGCGCACTCACTATCCAGTTTATCGTCTGTTGTTCCCCGACGCAAAAAGGTTCTATAGAGCTGCTACAACTTACCAAAATTCGAAAGAAAGTGTGTGAAAGGTTTTACCTATGTCAAACTACTAGTCTATACACTAGTATAAGAGTACTCTCCTAAGTCCTGTAATGAAAATTGCTCATCAAAACAACAAACGGCATCAAATCCAGAAAAACATGGAGGGTTATCAGACTTTTGATTACCCCTGGTGTTTATGATAAATATACTCAGGTTCTCCTTTACTAAAGTCTCTCAGTGTTATAGGTTTTATGCCTTGTTAGGAAATCG
>NW_017802536.1:897241-907092 GCF_001625305.1 Branchiostoma belcheri
GTTATAGGTTTTATGCCTTGTTAGGCTATTTGCAATGAAAATGTCACAATTGACAGAACAATCGACCAGTGTGTAATGTTGAGATCTGAGAATCACACAAATTAGAAACACTAGATATATGGATTCCTTTGTTAATTATAATACACATCCAGCACGGTTCCCAGACAGCCCAGGTATCACTTCACCTGGTCCACCGGCACCCCTCTTGCAATGTTTTCACACTGGGCAGGGTCAGGGCAATTATCAAACAATAGGAAAAATCTGGAAAATTAAGGGTCAAAGGTTGTATCTATGTGTTGCTAAGGCGGCCGACGCCCAAACTGCTGGGGGGTCGTAAAATGGTCTTAACTCTACTGAGCATGACCAACTGTTAAGAGAGACACCTACCATCTCTTGATAAAACTGCGGTCTCCAGGGTTTTTTTTGTGACGGTGAGCTCACTACCGTAATTGTGTGTGTTTGTGAAAAAAACGGGAAACATAGTATTCGGAGCTTGCGAAGAAGAGAACGTTATCTTCCTTCATGACCTCCATAAAGAGTTTTGTAGGCCGATTTGAGGCCCCTATATAGAAATACAGATTAAAAGCGGTAGAGTAAAAATAATACGTAATTAAAATTAAACGGGCATTGGGCATTAGTTTTTTTTCAAAATCTACATATGGCATACAGATAGTAGCAATCGTGCTATTCGCCAGCTAAAAACAGACGTGTACACAATATATACATTATTTAAACATTAAAGTTACAATCGAATGCCCCGAACATAGCAATTCATTACAGAATCTTCTGTTGCGTATTCATCAGTTTCAGCTATTGACTAGACTAATCGGCGCAACAAATTATTGCGATGATTGTCTACTGACCCAATGGGATCAAATTAGTCTACACTCATATTTATGTGTAAACGAGTACAATAAAACCATAGTAGCCTGTAACAAATCACAAAAAATCATAAACAGATTTTTATTCGGTCCGTACGGTTTTAGGAGCTCCAACGTTACTGGTGATACTGTCAGTGCGCATGAACATCACTGCTTTGACTCCGTCATACGATGGGTGATATGGACGATACAGTTGTAAATCCGACTCAAATCTGCGATTCTTCTATGTCTATATCAAGCCCTGTGAACCAAAAGGACATTCAACACTTGAACTCAACCATTCCAGAAGAGCGGAAAGACACGTCGCCCGGGGATGTTAAAGAGTCGCTACAGGATGCTCTTAGCGGCGCTTCGGCTGAACACTCTGCCCAGGATCATGTACCTGGTCACAGCACTGACGACGGGGCAGAGCGTCCATCGCTACCGACTGTAGGCCCGTCTCATACAAACATCGGGAAAACTGACCAGAATCAAGCTTTTCACTCTGAAAAGCCTTCGTTACCGGAAACGTGTACATCGGATACACACGGTGACCCTGTTAAACAAAATCAAGCACTCTGTGCTGATAATTCACAGGAAAAGGCAGAACAACAGTCGTCAACTGAAATCTACGATGCCGAAGGTTATAACGAAAATAACGTAGAACAATACCAGGTAAGGGATACCTGTGTTAAAGAAGTATCATCTAGTGCCTACCAATGCAGTGAAGATGTAGACGGGGCAAGCATAGACAATGATTGTTCAAAAAGAGGAGCGGAAGGCTTGGACCAGCCTGTCGCCAAGCAATTAGAGGATGCCGAAAACTCTTATCAGAATGAATTTGAATTAGAGGAGGAAGTCACTGCAGACGATAGTTGTATCCGTCCGTATGCAGTCGCGCACAAACCGGACAGCAAAACAAACTGTGAAGAAGACGATATGTTTGACGTCCAACCCTACGCCGTTGCTAACGATGAACAGGATATAAATTATGACGAACAGCAACCGACGACTGGCCAGTCTGCTGATTGTTCTCATGGCGAATGGAGGGGACCCAACACCAGTTTAGCCGGTACGTTCGTGACAGTTACAACATTATAGGAAATTTTAATAGACTTGTCAACCTTTAATATGTAAACAATAAATCAATCATGCCAAATTCCAATCATGAAAATATTATTTATCTATGGCTGAGACATCGTTGATACGTATCGTTTTAACTTTACAATTTCTTGTTAAGGACATTGTCGATTTTTCATTTTTGAGTTGTATGTTTTTATTCGTAGTTTACGTCATTCATCCTCTGTGAAAGGCATTAGCCCGTATAGCTACAGAGGGCGATTAAGAATATAGTTTTAGCATATCATTTATTAATGATATGCATCTTCATTGCATGTTCTTGCCCAGATGAGTATTCATAGTGTTTAATAGCTTAATTCAAAAGGTACTTCGAGTCAAAAGTAGCATTGCTAAACATTGGGGAACCTCTGTCCTAATAATGCCGACTGCAGAGTCTGTTGCCGGTAAGACGGACGGTCTACTTCGGAACCCCATGTACATCGGGAACGTGTTACACCAAAACCCCATGTACGCTCCAAATGCTGCACAGCCAAGGGCAGATGGAGGTAAGATGCCACAAATTTACCAAAATAACCACATTGTTACCCTATGATGCGTCAACAAAATTTATCTCATCAGTTTCACTTGCTTTAACACAAATACAAGCTTCTAGTCCGAACTAATATTTAACACAGCTACATAACTACCTTTGTTATCTCCGGCAACATGGTGCTTATTGGAAGGGGATCGGAAGAAGCATATATATAATTATATATAATGCAGATAACCATAATAGAAGTTTGGAACCACTAGTCTTAGGCCGTTCACTTTCCCTGAGGAATCTTCTAGGATTTATTCCTCATACCGTCCATTTTTGGTCATTTCTATTTAAAAATTACCAGCATAAAATGTCCATAGAGACCAATGGTATGCAGTTGCCCTTATGGTAATGTTTGAATTCTGTTTTTCTCTTTATTGCTGCTTTCCAGATCATAGTTGTGTGGTGTCTCAATCTTGCCTGGTGAATGTCATTACCAAAGGCTTGGTCGTGGCGACGCTAGCGGTCATAACAGCTCTTATCATCTCAATCTACGTCCCACATAAGCAGAACAGTTACATGCAAACGGTACGTTTTCTTTTACGTTAAAATTCCAGTCAACATTCAAATCACCAGTACACCTTTTGCTATTTAAAGATATAGGAAACTAATATTTTGGAGCCAGAACAATTTTTTTATTACATTTAACGTGTTTACTTCTGTAGGTATTAATTACTGAAGACTATTTTGTTCTTTTCCATACTCAGACTTGGATGAACCCAACTTTTGAAGTCAAAACTCCAACTTACGTAATCCAGTATATAAACTACACATCGCCTCCACAACCAGATTTCAAAGGTGATTCTTCGTTAGGTTAACCTCACTTGGCTAGTTGGTCAAATTAGCTTCAGTATAAAATCTTTGTTAACAGTGAAACTACCAGATAGATTCAGGCATAATATCTAAGCATTGCCTTTATCAAGATCTCTCACTGAGTATTATAAATAACCATGAATGAATACATCGTGATTTAAAACCATAACTTTCCCGGTCATATACGTGACTTACAAATCACAACAATCATTATGTTACATGTTTTATTAGACATTTTACTGCTCAGACGAGATGTAATATGGCAAGAAATGCATTTTTCAAATTTAAATGTTTTGAATTTGTAATGTGTAGTATAAATATTCTTTTGATACGTCTCTCCTCCTCCAGGGGTCTCCAGCTCATAACTTCGACATAAATACAAAACTCACAGATGTTCATTGTCCAATCAAAAAGACTCTGTCCTTCTTCCAGCGGAGCCACAACAAACATTTGATTGCTGTACAGTTATAAAATTGATTATAAAAATTGCAGGTGTGATTTATTAGATAGAGATGTTATCTGTGTATATATCTTGTTCTAACTATTTATTGTCATATATGTCTAGGTATGTGTTAGGTGTGCACGCTATCAGCATACTTGCTGCCTAGTGCACACTTTGTATTTTCTAGTTACAATTGTAAATAAATAAATACGTTCTTTTCAATTCAGAGAACGAAAACAAAGACCTTCAACAAAAGACGATCGTCTTTCGACTGAAATGTGAAGAATCTTCCGATTGTTCCGAGGTAAGCTCTGTCGCCGTGTCGCCCTGCAACGAAATATTCCTAGCTGACACCTACAACAGGCAGGTTCAAGTCTTCAGCATGAAGGGCGTCTACCTCCGCCGTTTCCCCACCGTGACGTCAGGGGAAAACTCCGAGACATTGAAACCCCATGACATCTCCATCGACGGGACGGGACATGTGTGGGTAGTTGGGAATGCGGACAGAATGTCAGGGTTTATTGTTCGATACACTAAACTTGGAAGTCACCTAATAACACTCCGCGCAACGTTCAGCAATAATTCTTTCTCCGGCATGACTGTGGACACACTTCGTAATCTTGTCGTAGCGACAGAGTACTGGTGGGGTTATGGGGAAGTCAAGCTTCTGCATTTCAATGGTACTGTTGAGCACAAGTTTCGGGTGCAGCAAGGTTCGGGGTACCCCGGGTTGGTCGCTCTGGGACGGGAGGGGAACATGTTTGTGTCCGACAGTATGGGAGATGCACGTGTCCATGTCTATAACAACAGGAGTCAGTACCTTTACAGCTTTGGGTGTGACGACATCGATGAGGGTCAGGCAGAATTTGGCCTGGGTTCAACAGAAATCGGCATGGGTCAGGCAGGAATAGGCGAGGATCAGACAGTAATCGTCATGGGTAAGACAGAAATCGGAGAAGGTATAACAGAAACCGACGACAATGAGGCAGACGAAGTCATGGGAATCTGTACAGACGGTTCAGGAAACGTTCTGCTGGTCCGGTCAGGCGGGGCGGTAGACATGTTTACAGAAGACGGGCGGTACGTGCGCCGCGTTGTTCCCAGTAGAGCTGGCGGCGTGGCAGTAGCCCCCGGCGGACAGCTGGTAGTGACTGATTTTGACACCAGTAATATCACAATATTCTATCAGTACTGAGTGCTGATACATTTGGATATATTAATAATACTACACATAGTACTGTTGTGACACCTAGTCTACCTTGAGTAGTTTATTGGCACGTTTTCACTCGTGCTGGTCTCGGCACCATGTAGACCTGTATCATTATCTACATTAGGCCACACCAATCTAATTTGTTGGTTTTCGGAGTTTTTTCTTGAAAAATATGACGCGACAGGGCGGAAAAAAAGCTCTTAAGTCTGATGGTTAAGCCAGGGCTGGAAGGATGGGCCCGGGGCTCTCGTGAACATGACAAATGTATACAGAAAATCAATAAAAGACAATACACATTGTATATGTTAGTACATACTGCTATGTATATAGTCTTCTTTTTTTTCCATTCACATAGAAAAAGGATACAGGACATGGTGATGCCTCACTCAAGTGGAAAGCACTTATGTTGACGGCACCACTAAATAAATACATATAATAAAGAAAAGAAACAATCGCAACTTTAAGACAGGCAAAAAACAGTAATTACAAGAAATTCAAGAGCGCAGGTCCGGTTCCCCACCCAATGATAAATGATGGCAAAGAGGACACAGTACATAAATAACAATAAATATAGCTCTTTTCAAAGCTTATTGGATTTTTTATCAAGTGGTATCAATAAATATACTTTTCATAATTCATTTTATCAACGTATAATGGCAATAGTACTTACATGTAGAATATCATCATTAATCATGGTGTTGGTCATCAACAATCCCGGATTGTAACTGTTATATTTACTAAAAAAATAACAAAAGTCCGAAACAGAAGTTTTCATCTTCTATTCATTTAAGTAAAAAAAACCTAAGTGGTGACGAAGTGCACTTTCAGTACATGTTTATGTAGACTGTTGCAACTTCTGACAAGAAATCATATGCAAAATCAAAAACAAGGTGTACAGAAGGATATATTGACCAGGATTACTTTTCTGATGGCTAAAATACTTCAGACTAATTTCGGGTTCGCCATTAATATAGTTCATCAAGGCAAACCCCGTAATGCAGACATTCTGTGGAGATTCAAGAATTTCAACGCAAGTGTAACCCAAAGTCAGACAACATCACAAACAGTGGCTTTCTCCATTGTCATTTTCTCGCTTCTTGAAGCCTACACTCCTAAATTCACTTCGAAGGAATTCTAGCGAACTTCCTTAACGGCGGAAAGCTTTCATGTCTTGAAAGACTGCAGAAAAAAAGCCCTTCTATTGGTTCCCATACATTACATTACCAACTGTTAAGAGAGACACCTACCATCTCTTGATAAAACTGCGGTCTCCAGGTTTTTCTTGTGACGGTGAGCTCACTACCCTAAATGTGTGTGTTTGTCTGTGACGGGAAACATAGTTTTCTTCGGAACTTGCGTTATCTTCCTTGATGACCTCAATAAAGAGTTTTGTAGGCCGATTTGAGGCCCCTATATAGAAATACAGATAAAAAGCGGTAGAGTAAAAAAAAAATAACGTAATTGAAATTAAACGGGCATTGGGCATAGTTTTTTTTTCAAAATCTACATATGGCATACAGATAGTAGCAATCGTGCTATTCGCCAGCTAAAATATTTACAGACGTGTACACAATATATCCATTATTTAAACATTAAAGTTACAATCGATTGCCCCGAACATAGCAATTAATTACAGAATCTTCTGTTGCGTATTCATCAGTTTCCCGCTATTGACTAGACTAATCAGCATTTAATCGGCACGACAAATTATTGCGATGATTGTCTACTGACCCAATGGGATCAAATTAGTCTCCACTCATATTTATGTATAAACGGGTACAATAAAACCACAGCAGCCTGTAACAAATCACAAAAATCAAACAGATTTTTATTCGGTCCGTAGGGTTTTAGGAGGTCCAACGTTACTTGTGATACCGTCAGTGCCCATGAACATCACTGCATTGACTCTGTTATATGATATGGACGATACAGTTGCAAATCCAACTCAAATCTGCGATTCTTCTATGTCTACAACAAGCCCTGTGAACCAACAGGACATACAGCAACACTGGAACTTAACCACCTCAGAAGAGCGAAAAGACACGTCGCCCGGGGATGTGAAAGAGTCGCTACAGGACGCTCTTAGCGGCGCTTCGGCTGAACACTCTGTCCAGGACCATGTACCTGGTCACAGCACTGACGACGGGACAGAGCGTCCATCGCTACCGACTGTCTGCCCGTCTGATAAAAACATCGGGAAAAGTGACCAGAATCAGGCTTTTTACTCAGAAACGCCTTCGTCACCGGAAACGTGTACATCGGACACACACGTTGACGATGTTAAACAACATCAAGTACTCCGTGCTGATAATTCACTGGAAAAGGCAGAACAACAGTCGTCAAATGACATGTACGATGCCAAAGGTTATAACGAAAATAACGAAGGACAATACCAACTAAGGGATACCTGTGTTGAAGAAGTATCTGCCACTGCCTATCAATGCAGTGAGGATGTCGACGAGGCAAGCATAGGCATTGATCGTTCAAAAAAAGGAGCGGGGGGCTTAGACCAGCCTGTCGCCAAGCAATTAGAGGATGCTGAAAACTCTTATCAGAATGAATTTGAATTGGAGGAGGACGTCACTGCAGACGATAGTTGTATCCGTCCGTACGCAGTCGCGCACCAACCGGACAGCAAAACAAACGATGAAGAAGACGATACCTTTGACGTCCAGCCCTACGCCGTTGCTTACGATGAACAGGATATAAATTATGACGAACAACAACGGACTGGCCAGTCTGCTGATTGTTCTCATGGCGAATGGGGAGGACCCAACACTAGTTTAGGTACGTTTGTGACAGTTACAACGTTATAGAAACCATTTATAAATCATTTGTCCGTCCCTGTCTTGAGTATGTAGATGTGATCTGGCATGGCTGTACTGCTGAAGACTCCGCTCTTGTTGAAAAGAATCCAATATGAATGTTCTCTTATCGTCTCAGGAGCAGTTAAACTTAAAGGCTCTTCTTACTTATCTGTTTGTCAAGAACTGAGTTGGGAGTCTCTTTCTAGCAGACGGTATTTTCATCGCTTATTTTTATTTCATAAAATAGTCAATGGCCTAACACGGATATATCTTTTTGACTTAATCCCCCCTGAAATTTCTCAAACTACTCTGTACAATTTAAGAAATAGTAACGACTTTCGACTTTCGTTACAAGTTACTAATAGGTTTAGTAGATCTTTTATACCCTATTGTTTTGAAGTTCGTTCTTTACAATACTCCTTGTTCCGGAAACACCTTATTAGATTAGTACGCCCCCTTTGTCCCCCACATTACAATTGTGGCCCGCGTTACACCTGCGCCCTTCTTGTTCGGCTCCGCATCGGCACCTGTGCTCTCAATCACAGTTTGTTTACCCGAGGACTCTCTACCAGTGCCTCTTGTAGATGCGGGTGTCGTTGCGAATCTGTCATGCACTTCATGCTACATTGTCCTTTATACAACCACAAGAGATCGGAACTTTTTGGCAATCTTGCAGATTTACTTGGTCATCTTATCAACCTTAATAATATGTCAGATAATGCTAAATTACACTTTATTCTTAGAGGCTCCTCAATGTTGTCCTCTATGTACAACTTTAAAACGATGCAACTCACTCAGGTTTACATTGGAGATACCAAGCGCTTCTAGCTAGCTAGAATTTCAATAGACTTGTCAACCTATGATATATAAACAAAAAATCTATCATGCCAAATTCCAATCATGAAAATATTACTTATGTATGGCTTGGACATAGTTGATTTTTATCGTTTTAACACTACAATTTCTTATTGAGGACATTGTCGATGCTTTATAATTGAGTTTGTTTTTATTCATAGTTTACGTCATCCTTTGTTAAAGCCATACAGCTACAGAGGGCTATTTTAGAATATAGTTTTAGCATATTTGTTATTAATATCCATAGTTTTTAACAGCTTAAGTTAAAAGGTACTTCCAGTCAAAAATAACATTGCTGAACATTGGGCAACCTCTGTCCAAATAATATCGACTGCAGAGTCTGTTGCCGGTAAGACGGACGGTCTACTTCGGAACCCTATGTACATCGGGAACGTGTTACACCAAAACCCCATGTACGCTCCAAATACTGCACAGCCAAGGGCAGATGGAGGTAAGATGCCGCAAATTTACCAAAATTACCACATTGTTACCCTATGTTGCGTCAACAAAATTTACCTCATCAGTATGTTTCACTTGCTTTAACACAAATACAAGCTTCTAGTCCGATATGATATTTAACACAGATAAATAACTGTCTTTATTATCTCCGGCAACATGGTGATAATTGGTAGCTTTTCGAAAAGGGGATTGGAAGGAGCAAATGGTATAATGCAGATAACTATAATTATAGAAGTTTGGAACTTCACTAGTCTTAGGGCCGTTCACTTTCCCTGAGGAATATTTAGGTTTTATTCCTCCTACCGTCCATTTTTGGTCATTTTTTACCATTTACTTAGCGAAAATGGTAATACCAGAACAAAAATTCATTCCATCCAAGACAGACATTGCAAGACCATGTTAGAACATTTATCCATGCCTTGGAAGTTTGTATACTTTCTATTGCGGTTTCTAATTTCAAAATCATGGTTATAATAATGTTGCATAACAAAGCTGCTGACAAAACAAACTTAATTTGTCTTAAATAATAACTGATTTTATTATTTGCCAAAAATGTTGATAAAAACATGTTTATAATCACAGTAATCAAGGATTTTAATAAACTGCATAAATTATGTCAATGAGCATTGGCAGTGTGGCTTAGTCTAGATTTTCAGCTTTCCATATCTCGGTTCAAACTTGACCAATTTTAATTTTGTTTCCACAAAGGGGAAGCTTATAAAATGGAGATCGCACCACAGTAGTCACG
>NW_017802536.1:907112-939528 GCF_001625305.1 Branchiostoma belcheri
AAGCATACCGGAGTACACACAGACACGTCTGTGTGTACTGGGTGGATGGATGCATCCATGGGTGGGTGAACAGACACAGCAAGACCATGTTAGAACATTTATCCATGCCTTGGAAGTTTGTATACTTTCTATTGCGGGTTTTAATTTCAAAATCATGGTTATAATAATGTCGCATAGCAAAGCTGCTGACAAAACAAACCTTATTTGTCTTAAATAATAAGTTGATTTTATCATTTGCCAAAAATGTTGATAAAACATGTTTATAATCACAGTCATCAAGGATTTTAATAAACTGCATAAATTATGTCAATGAGCATTGGCAGTGTGGCTTAGTCTAGATTTTCAGCTTTCCATATCTCGGTTCAAACTTGACCAATTTTAATTTTGTTTCCACTAAGGGGAAGCCTATAAAATGGAGATCGCACCACAGTAGTTACGTTTTATTCCATGGTGTAGTTTTCCATCGGCGTGGCTCTTTACATGATGTAAACAAAGCCGGCCGTACGTAAGCACTCATACTAGTAGTAGTAGGGATGGGGAGGCCTCGTCATCTCGTCTTTTGACATAAATACATGTATCTCGGCTCAAACTTTATTTGAATTTGGTTTCCACAAAACATAGAGGAGATTCAATCACAGTAGTCACCTTTTATTCCATGCATTAGTTTTCTATCGGAGTGAGGATATACATGATGTAAACAACTTCGTAATGGTGGGAGGGGGGCATGTCGTCTGCTAGCCATGTTGGTAAATTATGGAACTAAACATAGTGAATGCACTCAGGGCTCGAAATACATTTTTTTTGCATACCTGAACTGGTGCATGTAACATTGAAAATTACCTATTCCATACAAATTGTACCTGCACCACAGAAGTACGGATCCTACTAAAACTGTTAAGAAATAAATATGATACTGATGGTAAAAAAAGTAATGATAAGTTTACCGGTAATGACATGTGAACTAGTCTATTATGTCTAAAGTTTATAATTCTTATATGTACATGACTATAATAACATTACTCATATTTGTGTAAATATATTGCAGAGACTAATCACTATATCTGACACTGATTTTGTTGCCATCCACCAGTTCGTAAAAACTGTAAGCCTTTTCATAAAAAATTTGCTGCGAAAATGGCAGCTTTTGCAAAAGCACTTGTTTAAATTACCATCATAAAATGTCCGTAGAGACAAATGGTATGCAGTTGCCCTGATGGTCATGTTTGAATTCAGTTTTCTCTTTATTGTTGCTTTCCAGGTCAGAGTTGTGTGGTGTCTCAATCTTGTCTGGTGGGTGCCATTATTAAAGGCTTGATCGTGGCGACGCTAGCGGTTATAACAGCGCTTATCATCTCAATCTACGTCCCAGCGAAGCAAGGCAGCTACATGCAAACGGTACGTTTTCTTGTACGTTAAAATTAATAGACTAATATTTTGGAGAACAATTTTTCATTTATTTTTTTTTTGTTTATTATATTTAACTTGTTTACATCTGTAGTTGTTTATTACTAAAGACTATTTTGTTCTTTTCCATACTCAGACTAATTGGATGAACACAAGTTTTGAAGTCAAGACTCCAACTAACGTAATCCAGTATACAAACTACACATCGCCTCCACAACCAGACATCAAGGGTGATTCTTCGTTATGTTAACCTCACTTGGCTAGTTGGTTAAATTAGCTTCAGTTAACAGTGTCTTTGTTAACAGTGAAACTACCAGATAGATTCAGGCATAATATCTAAGCATTGCCTTTATCAAGATCTGTCACTGAGTATTATAAATTATCATGAATGAATACATCGTGTTTTAATAAAACCATATCTTTCCTGGTCATATACATGACTTACAAATCACAACAATCATTATGTTACATGTTTCATTCGACATTTTACTTCTAAGGCGAGATGTAGTATGGCAATTTAAATGTTTTGAATTTGTAAGGTGTAGTATAAATGTTCTTTTTAATTGTTACCAGAGAACGAAAACAAAGACCTACAACAAAAGACGATCGTCTTTCGACTGAACTGTGAAGAATTTTCTGATTGTTCCGAAGTGGAGGCTGTCGCAGTATCGCCTGGCAACGAAATATTCGTGGCGGACACCTACAACAGGCAGGTTCAAGTCTTCAGCATGAAGGGCATGTACCTCCGCCGTTTCCCCACCGTCATCTCGGGGGAAAACTCCGAGACGATGGAACCCGATGACATCTCCATCGACGGTCAGGGTCATGTGTGGGTAGTTGGGTATGCGGACAGAATGTCAGGGATTATTGTTCGTTACACTAAACTTGGAAGTCTCCTAACAACACTCCGCGCAACGTTCAGCAATAATTCTTTCTCCGGCATGACTGTGGACACACTTCGTAATCTTGTGGTAGCGACAGAGTACTGGTGGGGTTATGGGGAAGTCAAGCTTCTGCATTTCAATGGTACTGTTGAGCACAAGTTTCGGGTGCAGCAAGGTTCGGGGTACCCTGGGGTGGTCGCTGTGGGACGGGAGGGAAACCTGTTTGTGTCCGACAGTATTGGAGATGCACGTGTCCATGTCTATAACAACAGGAGTCAGTACCTTTACAGCTTTGGGTGTAACGACATCGATGAGGGTCGGGCAGAAATCGGCCTGGGTTCAACAGAAATCGGCCCGGGGCTGGCTGGAATAGGCGAGGGTCGGACAGTAATCGACCTGGGTAAGACAGAAATCGGAGAAGGTATAACAGAAACTGACGAGAATGAGGCAGACGAAGTCACGGGAATCTGTACAGACGGTTCAGGAAACGTTCTGCTGGTCCGGTCAGGCGGGGCGGTAGACATGTTTACAGAAGACGGGCGGTACGTGCGTCGCGTTGTTACCAGTAGAGCTGGTGGCGTGGCAGTAGCCCCCGGCGGACAGCTGGTAGTGACTGATTTTGACACCAGTAATATCACAATATTCTATCAGTACTGAGTGCTGATCCATTTGGATATATCAATTAATTTACACATAGTCCTCTTGTGACACCTAGTTTTCCTCCAGTAGTATATTGGCATGTTTTCACTCGTGCTGGTCTCGTCACCCTGTAGACTTGTTTCATTATCTGCATTACTATACATGACTCCCTGAGGCTCACTAGTGATTTCTTCTGTGCCCTCCACGTCATCTACATGTATCTCACATCAGTAGGTGCTACTTGGCAGGTTAGACTGTCTGCGTTGCGTACTATTTGAACTTGGCTTGATATTCTATCTATATACTTCTGACACTTGCAAATGATGTTATTGAGTCCTCTGCATTCGACGGGAGGAGAGGGCTGGGTCTCCTGGAGACGCTGTCCGTAACGGCGAAACAGGAAAATCACGCAAAAGCAGGGGAATATGCAGCCATGTTGCAACAGCTTAGGCCACTGGCGGAGAAGGAGTTCTTTAAGGACTTGATCTTGGACATCTTTTTTTTTAACTTCCGTGTCCGTATCACGGCACTTTATTAGCTTGTGGAATATGTTACAACAAGTACCTAGTAAGGTACATTCGTAGTCAAACAAAGCAACAATGTTTCCCATATATGTTCAGAACTTATATTTACAAATTGTATATTTCGCTAGAAGTATTAATTGGTTGACGTAACAAAATTTTTTCATGTTGTTTAGCTCATAACCTACAGTATTATTACATCGTGAATGGCTAACAGTAACCTACCTCCATATTTAGTACAGTATCGTTTTTCCACTTCTAACCACAGCGGTTTAACAACCTTACATTCAAACAGGAAGTGTTCAACATAATCAACAGCATGGCATGACTGACATTTATCATTGTCAGAAAGACCTAATTTATGTAACTTAACTCTGGTAGGATATATGATTAGTAATATCTTCCATTGTAGAGTCTGGATTCTGGGTTCCTTAGTTAAGAAAAATAAGGACTTGTAAATAGTTTTCCACGTAATTGTTTGAAAGTCAAAAAGTGTTAACCGATTCTCCCAAAAGCCTTGCCCGGTGGGTTTGGCAACTTTCTGTAAGGTCAAAATATTGCTAAAGACAGTGCTGCCCTGTGAGTAGATTTCCAAACAAATGAGTTTTTGGTATCTCGGTAGGTGAATGGGGGACACCCCTCCATGACGGCGGTAACGCATTAAATAATGCACTGTACTGAAACATCAAGTGCGGATGGCTACTTACAATACATTTCAAATCATTGAAAGAAATAAAATTACCTTGACAGTCTATCACATCCTTAACCCTATCTAGACCGGGGGGGGGGGCTTAAAGTGCCCGCGGCAACTTTGATGTTACCTAGGTCTATTGGGAACATTGTACCAATACCAAAATCTGGAGACTTACGGGATTATACCAACTACAGGGGCATCATGCTTACAAACATTGCAGCAAAGATCGCAAACAAAATGATTTTAAATCGCATACAGCCTGCAGTTGAAAATATACTGAGACCTAACCAGAATGGTTTCCGCCCAGGGCGATCCACAACTTCTCACATTCTTGCCCTCCGGAGGCTGATAGAAGATGTGCTCAACCACAATCTTGAAGCAATCATCATATTTGTGGATTTCCGCAAAGCATTTGACAGTGTTCACCGAGGGAAAATGATGGAAATCCTCAGGGCCTATGGGATTCCTGGCACACTAATAAATGCTATCAATCTTCTATACCAAGATACTCGGGCAAAAGTGATTACTCCAGAAGGTGAAACTGAGTTATTCAATATCACTGCTGGTGTCCTACAAGGAGATACCTTGGCACCATATCTCTTTGTTATTGTCGTAGATTATGTCATGCGACAAACTATCGGAGATCGCGAATATGAGCTGGGCTTTGAGCTAGAAAGACGAAAAAGTAGGCGTCACCCACCAGTCGTCATAAGCGATTTCGACTTCGCAGATGACATAGCACTTTTAGCCGAGAAAATAGCACAGGCACAAGAACTCCTATGCCGTATGGAAAACGAAGCTGCTAAAGTCGGGCTCCAGCTAAACGCCGGCAAAACAAAACTTATGGCGTTTAATCAGAAAGATCCAGTCATTATTAAAACTAAAAGTGGCGACACTGTCGAAGTAGTTAAGAACTTTAAATATCTTGGATCCTGGATGAAAGACGCAGAAACAGATTTTGAGGTCAGAAAAGCATTAGCGTGGAAAAGCTGTCATAAGCTAAGCAAGATTTGGAAGTCTAATCTACCACGTAAAATCAAACAAAGGCTGTTTATTGCCACAGTTTAGGTCCATTCTCTTATATGGATCCGAAACGTGGTCCCTGACCAAATCACTCGAAAAAAAGGCTGAACGGCTGTTATACCCGAATGTTACGAATGTGCCTAAACATTCCATGGCAACTCAAACTTACAAACCAACAGTTGTACCAGGATCTACCTGCTGTCACAGACAAAATACGAGAACGCAGGATGAAAATCGCCGGTCACTGCATTAGACACCCGGACATCCTGGCATCAAGTCTCGTTCTGTGGGAACCGTTAAAAGGAAAACGGAGCAGAGGGAGACCCAGAGTAACATTCCTGGATAATCTGCGCAAAGACACCAACTTACAGGACACCAGGGAGATAAAGAAGGCCATGGAGGACAAAGTGCTTTGGAGACAACTCTCAGGATTGGTTCGAGCGGGAGCTCGAACTAAGTAAGTAAGTAGCGTCTGAACGGCTAAAGCTAGAACCGCCAAATTTGGTGACTTTTCCTAAAATATTTTTTGGCAACAAATCTGTATCAGTGAAATAAGATTATGATTTTTCTTGTTGCCATGGCAACGGGTTTCTGACAGGCATTTTTGCCAAATTTAATTATTTCCATTTAAACAACAGAATTTTATGGGTTTTATGTCAAGTTACACATTGTTTCTAACATTAATAACATCACATATAATTATATGTAAACCTTATCATTAAAAATGCATAATTTATGCTTATTTGATGACGTCATTGGCCAAAATCCAAGATGGTGGACCATATCATTAGATCAGGTAAATGCAGCTTATTTTCCTTAAAATTTCATCAATACTCCCATTTTTTTTTTACAAAAAAGGTTCATATGAATGTCTTTAGTCTGTTTACAATGTATTTTAGGCTTCATCCTGAAAAAAAAACTTTTTCGAAATTCAAGATTGATGATCCAAGATGGCGGATATGTAATATATGCATGACGTCATTTTATGACGTCACCGGTGCTATGGGCAACATAAGACTTAGTACATCCTAATATTCTGTCATAAACACTTTTGGTAAAGTTATGTCGTATACTGTTTAGTTTTCAGGGAATAACCTATCTAGACGGTTTGGGCCAATAAAATCACATTAATGACGTCATAATGACGTCATATTACGTCACAACGACATGAAAATTGTACGTATGATAAATTTTTACTAGTACATCATCCTCTAAAAATTTGTTGGTCCTACGATATACCGTTCTTGAGTTCTGGGGGGGGGGGCAATGAGCCCCCCCCCGGTCCCACCAACGCCCAAAAAGAGCCCGGTCTAGATAAGGTTAACATGCAATATGTTTTTGCTAATCCGATTATGAACATACAGCATTCTACCCTTAAACATAATACATCTATTATTCCATAGGAACTGCCAAGGCACTTCTGTTATATCATCTATTGGTTTAGTAGGTTTCACCTCGTACCACGTTTTCAACATTTTCTGATAAAACATAGGTAACGATTGTAACTGTATCTGTTTTTCATCGCAATTGCACATAAGTATATACTAAGATGCGATCCAAATTTATTAAGGTAACTAAGTTGGATCTTTTCCAAACAGGAGTATGAAGATCATTATCTAACAATAATTTTTTTAATTCAGTTCAAGAGACAAGTCTTATGAGTAATTCTTATATCTATCATCTTTAAGCCTCCTAGTGAATAGTCTTGAATCAGTACATGTCGCTTTACTTTATCTTTCTTCCATAAAAACTTATAAAACATAGAGTTAATGTCATTTAGGAAGGAATCAGGGGGCACTAAAGCTCCAAACATATAAACCACAGATGCTGGAAGAGAAGATAATCAACTTGGCCTACAAACTGTCAGAACTACTGTCTAACTTTTAAATACACACGGACAAACCAACAACACTATGACAGTTAAAACCGTGGACAAGTAAAGCACATGCGGACTAGTAAAACACATGCGGACTAGTATACATGCGGACAAGTGACATCATCCTCACAGGGAAGTGACTTTCGTATTTGTTTTACTGATAAAATTACATTAGATATAAGTCATCTAGTTATGTCAAATTATAGAAACAGCATTACATTGAAGTATTTTTATACTTGACATTATAAGGTACCAGTACTTACTTGCTATAACGTTATACAACATACATATTAATGTGTTAAGGCAGCATTTGTAATTGCTCTTATCATTCTTAGCACTTTCTCTCCTAGTGTTTGTTATGGCTAATGAAGTGGCCTTACGCTTAACCAGTTGGAACATTCAAGGTAGTTTTGCTAGAAAATGTTTAGAAGTAGATTTCTTAGAAACTATTTGTAGTAATGATATAGTTTGTGTGCAGGAAACTTGGCTAAAGCCCGGTGATAGCTTTCATATAAATGGATACCAACACTTTCGGAGTGACCGTAAACTTCGGAAGCGATCCAGACGAAACTCCGGCGGGGTCGCTCTCCTATTTAAACAGACGATGGCAAAAGGTATTTCCAAACTACCAAGTAATAATTCTGACATCCTCTGGTGCAAGCTTGACAAAAATTTCTTTGGCTTGGACGCAGATACTGGGATGTCTATACTTACCCCCTGAAAATTCACCATTATTCGCCACAAATAAGAACTCAATATTTGAAGACTTAATGACAGATCTAGTAAAATTTAATAATCAAGGGCATGTTCTCATTCTCGGTGATCTGAATTCCAGGACAGGAAGCCTACAAGAACACATTTTTGATGACCTTGACGAAAACTCCAGAAATCAAACTAAAACCTATACTTAACACAGACAACTTTAAAAATAAGTATGACAGGGAGCTAATTGATTTGTGTTCGGCCACTAACATGATTATTGCAAATGGAAGAACAATTGGCGACCTCCCAGGGAAAACTACATGTATTAAATACAATGGTACAAGTACCGTAGATTATTGCATAGCCAGTCTGCCCCTCTATTCTTCAGTTCAATATTTCAAAGTACACAATCCAACTTGGCTATCAGATCACTGCCAGATCTCTGTCTCGCTTAAAACAAACCATGCTAAATTTAGAAATAAGAATAAAGAGAAACTCCAAGCACACCCAAAGAAATATATTTGGGACGATACTTCTCGAGAAAAGTTTCAGAATGCGCTTCAACTTTCTCAGATACAAATTAAAATTGATCAATTTATGTCAGAACCTTACACAAGCAACCAACCTGAAAAAGTCCTCGAGGAATTTAATTACATAATAAAGACGACAGCTGACTTGTCATTGAAATCAGTACAATTCTCAAATCGCAAAAAGAAAACCACTAGTAAACCATGGTATGACCAACAATGTCGTGATATGAGATCAAAAATTAGAACTCTTGCCGTTGAAATAAGGAAATACCCTTGGCGGCAAGACAAAAGACAAGCATACATTTGTAAAATTAAAGAATACAAAAGACTAATCAAGAAAACAAAGAAACACTATGCCGAGAAGAAAATGAAGCATATTTCTAAATTATCCAAAGAGGATCCAAAAACATTCTGGAAAGAGATTAGTAAGTTACGAAACAGAGAAAACGGAAATAAAGAGGACACAGGGGAAAATATATTAACCAAGGAGTGGTTGGATCATTTTAAGTCAATAAACAACAACATCACGACGAACAGAGAGGAACAGGAATATACAGATAGCATTATAACATCACTGGAAAATAAAACAGGAAATCCACTAGATTTCGATATTACAGAAGAAGAAATTCAAGAGAGTTTATTTAACCTAAAATGTAACAAATCATGCCGAACAGATTCAATCATTAATGAAATGCTAAAATACAGTGCCCCTCAACTCACATTACCACTAAAGAAATTGTTTAATATTTTTTTTACAATCTGGAACGTTTCCTCATCAATGGAGGCAAAGTATGTTAGTACCAATATATAAAACTGGTGAAACATCGAACCCGACTAACTATAGAGGTATTGCCATCTCCAGCTGTGTTGATAAATTGTTCACTTTCATTTTAAACAAACGATTACAGCATTACTTAGAAACCGAAAATTTATTGTCGCCCTTTCAATCTGGATTTAGAAAAAAACTTCAGGACATGTGATAACGTTTTCGTGCTTAAAACATTGAT
This sequence comes from Branchiostoma belcheri, assembly GCF_001625305.1. Lineage (NCBI taxonomy): Eukaryota > Metazoa > Chordata > Leptocardii > Amphioxiformes > Branchiostomatidae > Branchiostoma > Branchiostoma belcheri. The sequence continues at coordinate 916,393 of NW_017802536.1, forward strand.
TGATCAACAGATCTCCATACCCGGGGGGGAATTATATGCCTGCTTTATAGACTTCCGAAAAGCATTTGATAGTGTATGGCGAAATGGACTATTTTACAAACTTTTGTCATCAGGTATAGGAGGAAACCTTATTAAAATAGTAAAATCAATGTACTCTAATGTGGAATACTGTATCAAAACGCCCAATGGTTTAACTCCCTATTTTCAGTCAACCTGCGGGGTGCGACAAGGTTGCAACCTAAGCCCCCTTCTCTTCAACTTGTTCGTAAACGATCTTCCAACCATGTTAGACCCGCGATTATGTGACCCTCCTTTCCTAAAAGACACTTCTATTAGTAGCTTATTCTGGGCCGACGATCTTGTCCTCTTATCTAAATCTGAGTCAGGACTAAAAGAATGCCTAAGAACACTGGATCAATTTTGTTCAATCTGGAAACTATCAATAAATGAAAAGAAAACTAAAGTAATGATTTTTTCCAAAAATGGACGGACTAGTAATAACAAACAATCTCCATATAAAGTACAAGGCAGAAATATTGATATAACAACACCATACACCTATTTAGGAGTTCACTTCACCCCCTCTGGCTCATTTAATCGCGCCACCAAACAACTAAGGTTAAAAGCTCTCCGAGCCTCCTTCAAATTAAAATCAATGCTCTCATCGAACTCTAATCCTTCCATTCCACTTTGGATTTGTTTAATAGCTGCATAAAACCTATTCTACTTTACTGTGGTGAAGTTGTAGGAACAAATATACAAGCTAGAGACCGCATTTTCCACGGGATTAGAGAATGTCAGAATGAGAATATTAGAGAATCAATAGCCCAGACCTTTAATGCGGCACTCGGGTCCGAAACCCACATGCATATACTTAGAGCTTACCGTATTGGTAATAGATATGACCCTTCCTCTACCCGCCCTGTCCTTGTACGATTAAAAAATACAGTGACAAACTAAATAACTTATATCAATCACGCGTATTAAAAGACATGAACATAACACTCGAACAACCAACGATATCCTATGAAATCCCCGATCTGGAGTTTGTACTAAATTTTAAATTACTGCAAAATAGCACTTGGCGTACCCAGAAGCTCCGTTAACGCCGCCGTCAGGGGTGAACTCGGGGTATTCCCACTGTACCTCGATTCACAAACACAATTGATAAAATATTGGCTTCGCCTACATAGTCTGCCGAACGACAGGATCGTTAAGAAAGCTTATATAACTTCCGTTGAACTACAACAAGACTGGGCTGTCCATGTTCAGGACATGCTTTGTACGCACGGATTTCAAAATATATGGATAAATCCCTCCGTTAATACCAATCGGTTTGGACATATCTTTAAAGATCGTCTACAAAACACGTTTCTCTCTGGCTGGAGACAAGAAATCAAAAGTCTTACCAAACTCAATACCTACTGCAAAATTAAAACCCAATTCTGTTTGGAAAACTATCTTTTATCAATTCAAAACAAATCATTTAGAAACAGCATTACAAAACTTAGGATTAGTGCCCACTCTTTGCAAATTGAAAAGGGTCGCCACTGTGACACTCCAGCCAAAGAGAGACTGTGTCCCACGTGTCATAAAGGCGTCGAAAACGAATTACATTTTATAATAGATTGCCCAACCTATGATGAAAACCGACGGAAATTGTTACATCATATTACAAGTAAGACCAATGTAACACTACCCCATACAAAGACAGAGATATTCTATATGTTACTATCATGCCCTGTCAACATTTCCACTTATGTAGGCCAATTTGTACACAATTCCATGACAAAACGACAAAACGTAATTAATTCCTGACACAATTTATTACTACATTGTATTAATAGACTTAGATTAGTATAATTAGTGTCTCTCTTTTGTTATACATTGTTTATGAAACAGACCAGATTCCTATTATAGTTAGCAGAACTGTTAGATATTCTCAACACCACCATATGTGTATGTTAACACCACAAACTATGTATATATCATTTTGCCATACGTTGTACCTGCTACATCTGTTGCGCAATAAAGTTCTTCTTCTTCTATAAGATAACTGAGACGCAATCAAACTCTTAAGTACTAATATTTTTCCTAGAATACTCAGGGGACGTCTTGTCCAAGCAGATAGGGTTTTCTTCGTTTGAACATGAGAAAATTACACCAAGACATTTTACTGATGTAGACCACTTCAAACCACCAATCTGTACTGTACTATGCACCCAAGGGCCCAACCACATGGCCTCAGTTTTGCTAGTATTTAACACCAGACCTGAAAATTTTGAGAAATTCTTTATAATACCAAGACTAGTAATAATAGAGGCTTTGTCTGCTAATGTCAATTCGGTGTCGTCCGCATATTGGAAAATACGAGACTCTACATAACAGCTATCAACAGCGGGGAAACAAATACCCTTGATCTTGTTGGATTGTCTAATTTTCATCGCAAAGATCTCTGTGGCCAAAATTAAAAGAAGAGACGATAAGGGGCAGCCTTGTCGCACCCCTCTCTCCAACTCAATCCATTTCGACAAGTGCCCGCAATGATTAATACAGTTTTGTGCTTTTCTGGTATATACTGTAATCCAATGGATAAAATCTGGACCAAAATTGGTCATCTTAGGGTACCCAACGGTAAAGCAAATTAAATAAGTCAGTTCATGGCTTTATTAAAAGTTATAAGGCATTAACGGATATCGCGGATCCAAGTGAGCCACCAAAGAAAAAACCTAAAACGCAGCAATCTAAGGCGTTCATGCCGAGAAGACAGCCTCAGCTGAACGATAAATGCCATAACTGTGACAGTAAAGGCCATTGGGCCAGGGATTACCCTAAAGCCAGTAAAAAAGAGTAAGTTTTTTTGCTTTGACAAGGTAAAAGTAATGATGTATACAACGCCCAGTGGGGTAGGTTTCTGACTGTAAAACCTCTAAAACCTTGATTGGATCCTATGTAAAGGATATGTGATGGTGAAAGTGAATTTGTATACAACTGTTCACCTTACGCATTCAGGAGTATGTTTCTGACTGTAGAATTTTTGAGAACGTAAATGGATCCTATGGTAAGAATATGTGATGGTGAAAGTGAATATGTATACAACTGTTCACCTTACGCATTCAGGAGTATGTTTCTGACTGTAGAATTTTTGAGAACGTAAATGGATCCTATGGTAAGAATATGTGATGGTGAAAGTGAATATGTACACAATTGTTCACTTACGCATTCAGTAGTATTTTGGAGTATTTTTAAAACATTAATGGATCCTGTGGTAAGAATATGCATGTGATGGTGAAGGTTAATATGTACACAACTGTTCACCCTACGTTTTCTGGAGTAGGTTTCTGACTATAGAACGTCTGACAACATAAATGGATCCTTTGAAAATGATATTTGACTACGGAACGGAATGGACAGAGTGAATAAACAGTATGCAGTACCTTTTGTCTTTACGGATTCTTTTAATCGCACACCGCTGACTACCGTAGATGTGGGAAGCGCCTAGCTATGGAAAGTATATTATTATTATTATAAAGGTTTACGGGTGTGGATAGATATTCGTATCAGTTTGCAATGGCCAACCTAGGAACAGCTCTAGATGGGGCTTTTGTGGGCTGGTAGAAGTCAATTTAACAGGATTGTCAGGAATTTAACAGGATGGTCAGGAAGTATGGTGCAACTGGTGACTATAGCTTTATTTATTGCAGATGGGTTCTGGGACTACACAACTCATCAAAGAATTCGAGCTACGTCATCCATTTGACCTGTTTGAAGCCTATCGAGTATCGTAAATACTCGTACTAAGGATAAAACTAAGAAAGCTTTAGTCTTCCCATGTATCTTGTACGTCGCGGCAGGAAAGTTGAAAGAATTGGCGTAGTCCTTACTGTTTAGAGATGCTGACACGTTCCGAGCAGGGGAAATCCATAGTCATGTCAGAGAATGGGATGCAATACTTGGGAGAAGATAGTTCTTCCCAGATGGTAAGAAACTGGATAAGGCTTGGCGTGTCTATGTACGACTTTATTCGGCCTTTTTCGGGAAAATTTAAAGGAAAGTCGTACACAAAGGTACCACCCCACCCCCCTGTACTTACCAAACCTTGCCAGTTGAGAACCATTCGCAGAATTTGTGGCAGACTCCATTCGAGCTAGAACTCAGTTGTGGAGTGAATAAGATATGTCGGTAGGGGGCACTATCAAACAAAGTGTGATGATAAGAGTGGATATGACCATGTTTTCATCACAGAGGGGAGCAAACCATTGGTGGGTTTCCAATGAGGGGGGAGTCTGGTACACATTCTCGACGATTACATTTGGCTGGAAGGGGAGTGCTTTTTTCTATCAAACCATAGGGAATGTGGTGATGCACCGAATCAGAGCATCGAGAGTACCTTCATCCTTATATATAGATGATAGGGACGCGGGGCAGTTGTTGGTGCAGGATAGAGGGCATGAAGGGAATATGGAAAGAGAGAAGGGAATGACAAAGCCCTATCGAGAGGCCGCGGAAGCAGCGGTATTCATTATGTGTAGTGTTTTGGTAAGTGTGGGGATTTTCATAGGTATAGATAAGTCACAGCTAGACCCAGAGCAGTATCTGGAATTTTTGGGTCTGGGGGCTGACTCGATTCTTATGGCATTTAGACTTCCAGTTTAATAGGAAGAAGGTCTCTTTCGTGGAGTTGCGAGAGGACATTTTAAGGCGAGAACAGGTGACCGTCGAGGTGTTACAGAAATTGGCGGGAAAGATTGTCTCCTTTGGTTTGGCGGTCCCAGCTGTACGTCTCTATTGTAGGGAAATGTTAGAAGCGATAAGACAGGCACAGGTAGGCGGAAATGCGTGGATCTCAATCCGCGGCCCGGTTAGGAGCCAGATCGAATTCTGGAGATTTCTAGATCAGTGGGAAGGGCACGTTCCTTGGAGGAAGGAGAATCACGAGGTAGTGACATTATCCTCCGACGCCTCTGGATTTAAATGGGCAGGATCGTGGACAACAGAAGAAGGGTTAGTGCAATTTGCTGATTCCTGGCAGGGACAAGAGCAAGAGGAGATCATAGCAGTGAAGGAGACAGAAGCCTTAAGAAGGGTTTTAGTATCGGCAGAGGAGAGAGTGCGTAATAAAAGAGTGAATGCTTTCGTAGATAATACTAATATAAAGCATGCATGGGAGAATCAGGGAGGGAAAAGTATTAGGTTACCAAGGGCAATAGTAGCCTTGTGGGAGACAGTAGTACAGCTTAACATTGATTTATGTCTGAATCACGTACCGTCGGATTGTGGGTGCCAGCTAGTAGATGTACACATTGCGGTTACCCTAACGACTTTGACTTCAATTTTTGCCAAAAGTGTGGTAATCCTAAAAGGGTGGAAGTCAGGTCAGTTGACCATTCAAAGATAGAAAAGAGGTTAGAAGAGATTTTGATGACGCAGGAGGATACAGCATTTTGCAAGCAAAACAGAGCCATTGTAGATTTATTGACCGATTTTCTGAAAACTCTCTCCCCACCGAAAACGCTGGACACTGCAGCTCCGGTAGATAGTGAGGGTTCTCATTTGGAAAGACGGACAAGGGAAGACTAAAGTGCATGTTGGAAGTTGTAATAGAGCTGAGAGGAATTGTGGATGTCCGAGCAGGTTGGCGTTTATAACGGTGCATTCATATGTTGGAAAACTCAGGGAGATTTTCATCGACAGGGGAAGGGGAGAGTGGGACGAGAGGTAAGGCATAGGAAACCCGGCCGCAGGTAAGTTGTTAAAGTCCTATCTCTCGTCGATAACTGCAGAGCAGCTGAGCCAGGGTATGACACCCAGACAGGCTAAACCGGTCTTTCTGGACAAAAATATAAAGGTATGTAAACATATCTTTGATAGAATCCCGCAAGAGAAGTGTTATACGTTAGCGAGAGATCAAGCTTTTTTTAAGGCAGCTTTCTTCTCAGGGGATAGGATAGCGGATTTAATGAGGACGAGAACAACAGAAGTATTCAAGATGCAGTCAGGATCCTTAATCATGAATCACGTGTTTGGGAAAACATTGAGAGATGTGAGAACCAATACGTTCATTTTGTAGACAATGTATCTATCGCTAAGCAGTTATCTATCAGCCGGAAGGATCTCTGTTTAGGTCCACTTCGAAAAAGGGAAGGTGCAGCTGAGCAACCGTCATCCTCAACAATAGGCAACACGTTCCGGCGATATCTACAAAAGTTAGGGATCGACGAGGGAGAGACACTGCATGGGTGCAGGTCAGGATGTGCGATCTCCCTTCACATGGCCGGAGCATCGGACAGAGAGTTGATGGACCACGTCGGATGGTTCACGGGAAGGACGGCATCCCATTACATGAAAATCACACAGGTTATGGAACCAGGAGGCCCCGCAGCGCGTATAGCTTCACAGGAAGTCAGGCAGGCGGGGAAGACACATGAAGAGAACAACGAGTTACAAATGTACGAGGGCTGAAACACGCCTTTGATTTCTCTCAAGTTTGAGAAAGCGGAAATATCTTCTCTTGCAGAGTAGTCCCATAGCTTGCAATAATGTAAGAAAGAGATGAATATATCTGTTGTGAGTTTTTACCTCTGTCGTGGTACGTGTTCGAAGAAAAAAAGGAAATTATTTTATTAAGAAAGGGTCTTGGTTTTATTTGAGACGGTTAGAGGAAATGAAAAGTACGCCTATTTTACAAAGGGGAGATTTTTGTGTTTTGTGTGGGGATAATGTGGGGTTTTTGGAGATGACAGGAAAATGTGGATATGAGATGGGATAGAAGAAGAAGAAGAAGAAGAGAGAGAGAGAGAGAGAGAGAGAGAGAGAAAGAGAGAGAGAGAGAGACTCCAAGAATATCTACTTTCTCCCAGCAACCAGTTTGGTTTCAAAAAAACGACATAACACTGACCTTTGTGTATTTGCCTTAAAGGAGATCATCCACTACTACCGTCAGAGGGTCTTTTTGGTCCTTGTGTGTTTTTTTACATGCCTCAAAGGCATTCGATAGAGTTAACCACTGGACGCTGTTTAAGAAACTTATAGATCGAGGTACTCGCATATACCTAGTGAGATTCCTTGTTGTTTGGTATAATACCTTGTGTTTTCTGTACGTTGGGCCCAAACCCTATCAGATACTTTAATTGCGTGTAACGGACTGCACCAGGGCAGCCTTCTGTCACCAATTTTGTTTAATGTATATGTTTCCGACTTAAGCGCAGAGCTGAGAAGGACAGGACTGGGTTGCTGTGTGGGAACTACTGTGATTAATCATCTTATGTATGCGGATGACATTTGCCTCATCTGTCCCTCCGTCAAAGGGCTTCAGAAGCTAATTTACATTTGTGAGCACGTGGGAGCGGACATTGATATGCTGTTCAACGTAAATAAAACTATGTGTATGTATTTTGCGTACCACCGCTTCCGCTTGCACGACGTACCACCACAACTGATGATGTACGGATCCATTTTATGAGAGTATCTTAGGTCTGCCAACTACCTTGATTATCATATTACTCCAAATCTTTCTGATGACCAAGCGATGCAGAGTCAGAATAGAAGCTTATATGCTAGAGCGAATTCGCTTATACGTGGATTCCGTTACTGCTCTGTTGACTGAGGTAAAGCGCATATTGTTCGGTAGCTATTGTGCCAGTCTGTATTGTGCTCAACGCTGGTCTGATTATAGTGTGGGCGTTATATCTAAGTTACGAGTGGCTTATAATGGAGCCCTTAAGCTGCTGCGTGGTGTGAGCAGACAGTCCAGTACTAGTTTACTTTTCGCAAACAACAGGCTTGACACATTTGACACTAAGCGTCGTAAACTATCCCATTCGGTCGTTTCCCGGTTGCTTTCTTCTGAGAACTCCATTATACATACTCTTGCCCACTCCGACTGTTTTTATCTTAGCCCATTTTGGAGGCATTATGTCAATCTTGTCTTTTTAAGTTAGTTATTTAGATAGTAGTATTTTATCTACTTAGTCCTTTTTCTGTATTTTATATTCCTGTTTGGCCTGAAATAAAGTTTAAATAAATAAAAAATAGCATGATCTAAAATCATGTAAAATATTAAATAAAATAAAATCTTGTACGTCTTGTTATAAAAGGATAAAAGAGCAGGGAGTTCTCACCAACAGATGTCATGGGCAGATAAGTACTTATTTCTATAATATCCTCTTCATGTTCGAAAAAAAATGTATTGGCATCCTTAAATTTTGAAGAAAAAATGGCCATAGGTTACCCGCTATGACCCCTAACCAGGGTGAAAATACATGATACAAACTGCTCCTTAAGACAAGAACTGATCCCTTCGTAATAGAAAAATTCCAAGGTCATCGACAAAAAACTGGTACCACTAAACTGACCCAGCGGTCGACCCATCAGCCTACCCCCAGCCATAGGCAAAGTACGTAGTCAAGAAAATAGCTCAGAAACAAATCCAAAGCTACCTTCTCAATGGCATCATCTAAGGTTGCAACGTGCGTACAAGAAACATCACTCCACATTAAGTGCTTTGATTTAGATGACTGACTGACTGGCTGGCTGAAGGAGACATAGTAGCAGCAGTCGACGTAGTCAATCACGATATCTTATTAGCATTCAACAATCTTGCTGTAAGTTGGACAGGTTGTTACTTTAGGGGTAGGGAACAAGCTGTTTGGATTCATGGGAACTTCTCGACATCAAGAACAAACACACGTGGAGTTCCCTAGGGTAGCTGCTTAGGGCTCTTGCTGTTCTGCCTTATAATAATAAACGGTAGTAAAATGCGACACGTCTGATATCGTTCCGTAAACAACCCAATCCCGAAACACTGTGTGTCAGGGCCCTTACACCATCACTAGAACACAGAATTATGCACGGTATGCAGCTCTCTCACAAAATCAGAATATTCATGAACATGAATTTGTGTTTTAAAGTAAAGAATAAAAATTTTAGTGGCTTCTAAATGCAAACAAATGGCAGCATGGAGCTTAAGAACCACCGGTTACAAACTCAGACCTGCTAGTGGTAGACTTCGCCATGGGAAAATCTCTGTATGCAAAGCAGACATAACTGCAGAGATGGAAGCTGAATGTTCAATTCAACATAACCAGCAAAAATAAGACCCTCATGGCAATTACTATACAGCAAAACATTCCACCGATACTGCCAGCTTCTTGTAACGACGCTAACTCTCAATCACACCGTAAGTCTCGTGGTTGTGAACCAAACAGTATAACAACACGGTCACGCAAACACACTCAACCTCACTTTACGGCACGCCAGACTAAGATGGCGCTAGAGATGACAAAAACGCTCATTTGATATACATCCGCAACAACATAGTTTTACGCAAATCATACAAAATACCCAAATCATGTCTTAATATTGAGATACTGAACGCACACATTAAATTAAAGAAGGACGTAGTAAATAGAGCAATTCTGTCACCTTCTACAACACTTCAGGCTTGTTTGCAGAGCGAACTATATTTTCTCCGTACATGGATATTTATCGCCGATGACAGTGAAACAACAACATTAGTACGTGTGCAAAGGGCCAGATCAATTTACTTACATTGACGAAATCAAGGCATAGACGACAATAGTGGTCTCATTTTGTAGCAAACCTTTGTAATGCCTGAATCCCTGTTTTGTGCATATTTTTGTTGTGTTCCACGCATATTAACTCACCGTAGTTGACTTTTTGTTAAAAAAATACCTATGTCCTAGTTGGGCACATTCCCTAATGGTGATTGGCACGAGTGGAACAAGAGTTGCTTTACGGCGTAGCATCTGATTGGTGATGGTAGGTAATTAGATTAAAAATAATAGGTTCACCAGGTGATAAGGCCGGAACCCATCACAGCTGTTGCAGCATCACTATTGTGGTATGCATGGACGACAGAAAGTAGTTCTCCCAAGGGCCAGAAACGATACACCTCATTGTTACGACAGTGTATGAAGTTCAAGGCTTTTATGGTCAAGCTGCTTACGACTTGCATTATGCACAGAGTATTCAAGCTCTTTTTTTGAATTTCACTGCAGTTGGAGGCTCGTAGAATTATCCTGCGGATGGATACATTACGAGTTCTTTGGAAGAAAGCCATTTCGCGTCAGTGCAGTTGTGAGGGTCGTTGGGAGAAGCTGTGTGTCGCTGTTGTCCGACTCTGCGCTTCTCTTGGTATAGAAGTAGTGCTCTTCTACAACTACCTTTGTGTAGGTCTGTGACGATACGCAAACTCTATGGCTGTTACAGTGCTCTGCTACTGGTGTAGGGGAGATGCAAGGTTGTTTTCCTGAGAACTTGGCCTGCTTGTAAATGCCGACTGGGGCTCGCTCGATTCAGTCAAGTCCTTCAACACCCCACCACAATTGTAGCAACGGTGGTTTAATGGTTCTGCTTGGCTGTCCTTATATCATAGTCATGTGGCGATTTTTTATTATCATGCCTGTATCTTTGAATGCTGATATATTAGTTCTCTTTCCTAATTCGAATCTTTTAGATATTCTTGTTTTCTACCTCTTCCCTTTACTAGAAGTTGCTCTGAACACATAACCTGTGTTTACTGACAGTCCCAGTTTTTCACACACCTTCCAGTACATCTCCAAACCATATACCGGGCATATGTCCTTATTGCATAGCCTTTTTATCCCAAACACATTAGGTCTATCTGCCCTAACTGTGTTCCCTCAGTGTGATTGAATGATAACCCCTCTGCATCTTCGTTGACTTTTGTGTGCCCTAAGTCATGAAACCTATCCTCGCAAACATGGCTAACTTAAAGAAAACACTATCCCTTGCTAATATATAGTATATCACATATCCTTCGTAGAGATAGTTACCTCTGAGAGCCTCTTCATTATATGTCGTGAGAGTTTTTCCACTTTATCTTTGGATATTGAGATTGCTTGCTCAGTCACAACTAACGCTTTGGCCTGCTCCGTTTTAACCGCAACCAAATACTCCTTAACCCTTTTATGCGCCGCTGGTTTTCCCGTCCCTAACCCCATATTATAATTACCACTCTTCTAAACGCTCTAAGCTTCCCGACTAATGTGTCAACTGTCCCCGTTGCTAGCCTACATGGACATAATACACACACAGACGCCTGAGCAGATCCTAAAGATGGACAGTTGCTAAGATGTACCTTTGTCTTTCCACTTTTATCATTCCACACAAAAAACCTGAGTACATCTTGAGGGGTATAGCTGATACTAACGTCTTTGACTGGGGAAGGGAAGCCAGAAAACCTAAGAACTCTTTTTGTAAAGCTGTTTTCTGTTTCATGTATGTAGTGATAGGCTCTTCCATTTGTCTTATTCTCTCATCTAATACATCCACGACTACTGGTTGTAATGTAACTTCTTGCCAAAAATTCTTTTCATTTCCAAAATCGTGATCCATGCCATTCCAAGTCTGCCGTCCTGGTTTTAAACACTCATTTCCGTACAGATTTTATAGAGCCGAGCAATGTTGTCTGTTTTTTCCAAGAGAATAGATGTCTAGCATACGTTCATGTTACTCATTTTTATGTTACGTTCATGTCCCACTATTTATTATTATTTCTCACTCTGCTCGCTGAACTCGATGCTCCTTTCCTTGTACTCGCACTGTTATCAGGGCATCTTGCACCAAAATGTTCTACACTCCCACACCCATAACATGTCCTAGGCTGCCTCATCGTATAACGCTGGCGAGAATACTTTGTCTGATAGTGATTTAACTGTTTGGCTTTATATAATAGGTACATAGCTCAGCAAGTTTCTGATAAGCATTGTGTTTTGCTTGATGTCTAGTGATGTGTACAACAGACTGGCTGAAAGAACATGTCTACATTGGTGGTTTTGTTATTATTCATGGTGTGCACTTCTTTCATTGTTTGAAGTGTACAAAATGCAAGTTTCAGGTCACTTTCTCCAATGCCTTTCTTAGCTCCTGTTATCCTTCTTTATTCTTTTCTTATGAGGCAGATGTAGAAAACAAGTGCAGCCATCATTTAGGACAAGAGGCAAGCAGACACTTTTATTTACTTGTACTACATATCAGTAAACATTACGAATTACAAATAACTCATCAAGTAGAAACAGTTGAACTTTTATAAAGTAATGACAGCAACTTACCAACTTGACCGTCTTTCTTGTTAAATGACGTTTTCCACAGACCACAAATCAAACAACGTAACGTAACATAAGTCAACTGTTGTAGAATAGTGTACACTTAGTCTGGGCTGTACATGTGGACCGTGAAAATTAGATCAAGATGCGCAATAGCTTCTTTTGACTTTCCCTCAGACACAAGACTGGAGATCACGAACAGTGGAGGAGAAAGACGCTTTGCGTTTGGTACCTTTCTTATGAGTCCCAGTTCCACTTTGGCTACAAGATTTAGATGGCAAACGGTGCTCTTGTTGCCTGAAAATGTTTCTGTTTTGACTTCAGAAAAGTACACACAAAATGTTGAAAGAGGACAACTTTGCTCGACAGTGGTCCGTCTGGTACATTATTAAACATACGACTTACTATAGTTATATAGTATCCCGGATATAAAAGAAGTAAATAACAGGATGGCGTATTTTCACTACAATCTTGTCATTATTCAATACATCATGACACAAATTATCCAAAATAAACAACATAACACTATTCTTAGCGTGGCAGACAGTTGGGTCTGTTAAAGATGTCTGAAGTGCCATTAAATGTTGTCCCTGACTGACTTGTAATTAGGACGCACACACTCCTGTATGGAGGTTTGAGAGGAGCAGAGATAAGCGTGTAGTTTGTCATACACAATATATTCCAAAAGCCATGCGTACATACAAATTTTTGTCATTTTTTATTCGTGGCGTCAGGTTCGTTTTTTTTTTTGCAATTTTGAGCAAAGTGGCAGTTTTTTTTGCACCTGAAGCATTTATCTCCTGGCTCTATTTCCCCTCCCCCCATTTCTCATTGGAGTTATTGCCATAGAGACCTCGCTCATGGCCGTGCCTGCCCTAGGCATCTTGCCCAGAAACTTGACAAATTGTGCAATGTCTTTGGCCACTTGCTTCACGAGCCCGCTACCAAACTGGTTAACCACAAGCTGTTTAAAAAACTCTTCCTCGACCAAGGATGTGATCTAGTCCAGGATCACCGAGTACTACTGCGCCTTGGCGTGGGTCTCTCTGCGTGCCTGGCCCACTGCATATACTATATAATAATATAATTCATCATACTGCCAGGTCTTTTGTTTATGTTTACGCTTAGAATCCATGCCATTTTACTGGGAAAAACATCGGCCGGACACAGTGCACGGGGAGGCCGGGTTATTAGCGTTTTGCTTACGGAATGATATCATACTTTTGTCGGGTTTTCAGTACAGTTAATCCCGATATTAGAGCCGACACAAATCCACAAACTCGGCCTTGTCCATGGAATACGGCTGTCGTTTTCCCGGCCGTCTTCCGATACATTTTGGAACAATGTCGGATAAGTATCAGTGTGTTTCATCCACAGGTCAGGTGGGGTCAATATACTGTAGTCGTCCTGATTAGCAAAATTTTGGTCAAACCTTGCTTTCTTTCCGGCAACTGCCTTTCAAGTAATATCAATAAAGGTTCTGAGGCATTTCTGTCTGCTTGTTTCAGGATGACTTTTCTGAAGTTTTACTTCTGAAGCCTACAGCTGACCGTCATGAAGGGCATTTGTTTCTTCATTATCTAGAGCTTGATATTCTCTGTCTGGATTTTCTTACACTGTTCATTTCTGTCCTTGCTCACTAAATCACCAGTAACTTTATCATGATGATGGACATATTCTTCTTATGTTCCTGACTAACGGTAACGGGTGGCCAAGGAGGACTGCCACGTACCTTCATGGATCATGAAACAACATCCTGGCAAATGAAAAGTACTTTCGACACTTTTGCATGTACTCCATTATGTTGACGTGGTTTGTTATTCACGGTAACTTAAACTGTTCATGATAAATTACATTGTGGACAACGTCAATAAGAGTACAATAAACACAGTACAAGAAATATCCCTCCAAAAACATTTATTCTAATAAGAAATACATGTCATAATCAATAAAACATACAATTTAATCATATCTAATTAACAACAGAGAACTGAAGTAATAAAGTAAGATAACGGTACAAGTATTCATAAATGATTAAAAATCTTAAACAAATAATACTAAAAATAATACAAAAAATTAATAATAATTATAATAACTAATTATACAAAACTGAAAATTACGTAAAAAAATGCGCCCACGAACACGACCCTCTGCCCTTGAGACCCTCCCTCCCCGCCCTCGTCCTCGTCTTCCCCGCCCTCCCCGTCCACGCCGTCCTCGTCCTGAATGAATGAATGAACAAACAAACAATGGATGCATGAATGAATAAACGAATGAATGCTCCATTATCACCAATATTATATCTCCGAATATAACACTACACGCCAACAACACGGTCCTGCACCATACGCGTACAGATGTGACATGAACTTTTATTAAAACTTACCAGCTCCGTTACTTCCTACTGCACTTGAGTTGGGGACTCCTCGTGCACCTCCCACTGAAGAAAACCAAACGAACCAAACAATTAATAAACGAATGAATGCTCCATTATCATCAATATTATATCTCCGAATATAACACTACACGCCAACAAGACGGTCCTGCACCATACGCGTACAAATGTGACATGAACATTAAAACTTACCCGCTCCGTTAACTGCACTTGAGCTCCCTACACTGAAACCTGGCCCACGTGAAAAAAAAAAGACAGAAAAAAATATTATGGAACGAAGGAAACTTTCGCCAATTAATACTGCAAAAGAATTCTTGTGGAGACTAAATGCCAACCAAAGGGGGTCAATATGCGTACATTCTTGAGGAACAATACTTTCAACATACCGACAGTTGGCCAGTACGGCGGCAGTAGTGGTGAGAACGTGTCCATACTGTATGAAATTGGAGTAGTTATCTTTAAGAGGCTTCATACACGCTATAAATAAATAGATGGTTTTCACTGTTCAAAGTCACTTTCCCAAGGGCACAATGTCGGGGCGCATGTCCAGACATGTCCCGGGTACAACTCGGGATCGAAGACGCCACCCAACGCCACAAATGTTAATGCAGAACATTATTCACAGAAGACAAGTACACGCCCGCAACATATATTAAAACGAGGACTCTACTACATACGCGGGCACAAGGAAAAATTAAACTATGCACATAAAGATTCAAATGAAAGAAGAGGAATACATCATACTGCATATGTTCTGTGCAACGAATTCTTCGTCACAACGATCAACATTTGCAAATCATTAACACGACTTCACAAATTTTCCGGCTTTGAACTTAGTGGTACTTGTACACACCAAAACGTTTCACGGCAATTTTTGCCTACAAACACTGCTACAGTTTAAAATCATGAAAGATAATCAGACAAACACAAGCAATACGTACTGGTCGGTTGATTCCATGGTCTCGTCGTCCATCTGGGCATCTCAAGCTCAAGTGGAAGAAACCGCAGTGGCCTGTGTTATTTATAGGCATCTTCCACGTCCAGGTGTACAACCAGGTGCATATCCCAGGTGCACAAGCAGGTGCATATGCCAGGTGTACTGGCGTAAGCACTACTCTAGAGAAGTACCAGCCACATCCCTCCTAACATGCAATTTTCACAACTACATGATCATGGGTTGTAATACCTCCGCCGTCGGAACAACAATATGACCAGAAAAGAGTCATTACAGTCAAGAATGTTGTATCACATTTTTGTAGCTCCTTGTTACAGTATATCACTTCATCAGACTTAACCACATCAGGTTAATTACTTACGTTATTTATCACCATGTTATTTATGGTAAAGTTGTTGCAAGAATATAACTAAATTGCTGTTAGAATTGTGCATGCTTTAAGTAGAAGTGCCATGACTATGGCAAAAGGAACATTGTTTAGTGACATGATTGAGGCCCAGCCTGGTAAAAAAAAAAAGCTGCTGGGGCGGAATTGGAGGTACGCCTCCTAAAGTCCTGAAAATACAAATGTGCCAAATTGTTGTTTATAACACAGGTCACACTACCGATGACATGACAATGTATACTGTGAAAGTATGACATTGTGGTTTATAATACGGGACATACTACTTATCAATGACCAAAAGATATAAAATATGAAAGTATGACAAGTTATCGTATATACATACCGAACTCATGTATCTTGCGGTACACCGCTTGTGTCCAATGGAAGGCGCATCTTCTCCTTGTCTTCCCCGGCAGGACTGACCGCACCGCCTGCCACATCCCCTGCTCAAAGTTCATGACCAGTGTTGTGACCTTTGGTTCCCCTATCAGGAGCCGTAGGATCTTCTTCAGAAGCTAAAAAGGTAAGAAGGGGATATATTTATTGTACTAATGCTTCAATATACCAGTATATAAAACCTGGAGGCTTATACAAAGTCAAAGATGGCAGTAATATGAAACAGACAACTAATGTTCAATTCAAAAGGATTAGGAATATCAAATCAGAAATCGCACAAAGTAAAAAAAAAACAACTCCATACCTTCTTGTAGTCCTTCTTGTCCTTGTTGGGCATGAACACGATGGCCAGGGGCACTTGCTTCTCGGTGTCATCCTCACGCACAAAGGCATGGATTCCGAAGAGCTGATAGAATGGCTTCCCTACCGCCTTGAACGTGGCATCCATATACCATGTCTTTTCCCTGGCCAGTAGCTTGAGCTGATGATCAGTGGCAAAGAAAATGTGTCTGTGCCAGTCGTAGCGGATGTCAGCACGGAAGAAGCCGCCGGGGATGTGCTCTTCCTGCAGGTCAAACTCCAAGTCCGTCTGGTCCTTGGGGCGGAGAGCTTGCCTCCGCTTGTTCGCCATGCGGACCTGGAAGTGCATATTTTTATAAATCATACTGCATTAAACGCAATGGGTAAAACAAATTACCAAGTCAACACACACGTGCATTTTTATAAATGATACAAACACGAAAAACATTTAATCAAAATAAATTGAATTCTGAATGGAAAGCTCACCATGTTTGCCATGCTGGGAAGATCCGGGTTGGGTGCCTGCACAACAAAGTTCCCCATGACGACCTCCTCCACAATCTGACCTGCTGACTTGAACAAGTTGTAAACCGCCCGATGTCGTACTCTGGCCTGAATCTGGAGGTTGGTAGCGGCATGCATTGTCGGTGGATGGGTGTGTCTGTGCCCTCCCCGCCACTGTCGATGGGCACTTGTTTCCCTTCTATCTACGGGAACATGTCCAGTAGACTGCGTACAGCTTCTTCTCCTTCACGGTGTAGGAACAGCCGACGCTGTCAGCCAGCTTCGGATCGGACGCCCCCTCTTGCCGCCCGCGTCGATGAGCTTGAAGGTCGTCTCGCCTCCCTCGTCCACCGGAAAGTCGTCCTCTACACTAACGCTATCCGTTATTAACTGTATCTCAAAGTCTTTACGAACAAAACATTGAAGAAGTCGCAATTGCAAGATTGACATGGTTACATCGTTACAAGCGCAAACAAAACAAAGTTGCTAAATATGCTTAGACTTTGAAGAACCGGCGTCCCAAGAACAAAGACACAAGTATGTTCCTCTCTCTCTAATCGCTCTATATCGGAAATAAAGTACATTTGTACTTTATACCCAGGAAAATTTTACATAAAAGCTGCTATAAAATAAAATAAAAAACTTGCCACTAAATCCACATAGTCGACCTTCCAGCTTAGTACCCTTGCCGTCATCGTGAAGCTGCCATCAGTAGAGGCATCTCTTGTTTCAGGGATACTACGGCAAGTTTCATGAGGCCATCTACTAGAGGCGTCAAGCAGACGTCTAGATTGTAACGTTTCTTTGGTCCAGGAGGAATACCATACAGAAACGTACATGTCAGTTCATTTCTCACGGATCTTGGTAAATTCTCGATAGTCACTGTAATCGGCCAAATTCCATACTTAAGGTTCGTCCGGAAAGGAGACAGGCCGTCTGTTGACACACTCAACGATAAGCCTCTCGATTCCCCTTGGAAGAAACCGTCGTTAGCGTATAGCCCCTTCCACGTCTCAGTATCCTGGATTTCGAATTTGAGATCGTCCTGTTCAACATCAGCTCTTGTATGATGTGTTGTTGCGAGGGAGCCAAACTTGCGAGTCGAGAACAACCAGGTCAGGTACTCAATTAATGAATAGTAGTGAAAGACCTTCTTGGCCGTTTGGTTCCATCCTTGCACCGTGGAGTGGCGCACACAGGACACTGCTGTTGTTTCAAGTTGTTACCAGTGTAAATACAGCAGCCGTTTGGACAGATATGAGCCCTGTGCTTTGTGATGATACTTTTCTTCATGACTCTTTTCAATTTCTTTGTACTTGTTGGCAGGTTGTTGGGGGCAGGCAAGAGATACTTGAAGATTTTCAACAAATCTCCCATGTCCCTCTCTGATACATTTGTCCTTGCGAGCCAAGCCGCCAAGAGTCCCACAGCTACTCCAACATCATTCGGAGAGTTTGGGAATAATGGTTCGCCAGGATCTGGGTCATCTGGATCTGGGTCACCGGGATCTGGGTCATCCTCGCTGTCAGTTTCAGTTTCCGTCATGGCCGGATCATTCTCACTTTCAGTAGTGGGATCTTCGTACGAGGGTCTTTCAGTTCCGCTGGCGCTTCCGGCGGCGTGTGGCGCACCTTCGCCATCGCTACTATTACCTTCCTCATTATCATGTCCATATGTCCGGCCAGATGTGATTTCCATGGAATATTGGCTGCCACTTGAGTCAGACTCTTCTTCAGAGGACTGAAAGAACACAATACACCAAGTATAAAACCAACATGATGTCCTCTGAACTATTACTGAGAACTCAACAACTTTGTACAAATACATTGTATTAGCCTGGCCGGCTAATGTGTAGTTTACGGCCCAACTTTTAACTTTGTCTGCTCGCCGCGCTAGTTGTGCAACGACGCCATTTTACGTGCGCGGGCATGTGGCGATTATACCGCTCGGTTATTATATTATGAACGATATCTACGATCGTAACGGTTATCAACGGTCGAGAATTTGTCGACCGATATCAACGGTCGAGAATAAACCCGGTCGAGAATTAACCCGGTCGAGAATTAACCCGGTCGAGAATTAACCCGGTCGAGAATTAACCCGGTCTAAATTTCGAAAAGACACGGTCGAAATAGACACGGTCGAAATAGACACGGTCGAAATAGACACGGTCGAAATAGACCCGGTCGAAATAGACACGGTCGAAATAGACACGGTCGAGGATTATGTGTATTGTGTATGTGTATTGTATAAATTACGTTTTTATAAATATAAATATATTTCATATACTCGCGGGCAGGCGGGAAGAGTGGCTGCCTTTTCCCCCTGATTTTGCACTGTTTTCTGATCAATCCTGCTTTCTTATAGCCAAGCTTGTTTGATACGCCACTCCAACAAACAAGCTTGGATAAAGGAAAGAAACAGAGCGAATCAGAAAACAGTGCAAAATCGATATCAGGGGTGAGGGAAGGCAGCCACTCTACACCCTGCACTGGTGGTCACCTTAATCAAAAACCTTTTCTGTTATAAATAATTTCCTCTCTATGGAAAAGGTTCTACCTTTTAAAAACGTTTCAAGCCCCCTTTACTGCTCTAGCTTCCCCTACATCAACAATGCTTAGAAACCTACGAAACCCAACTATGCCTTAAAAAGACTATGCCAAACAAAAAAGGGAGCATCAGCGCCTTGCTGGCCATCCATCATGCCTGCTGCCTCATCTACATCATGTCCTTATCTGCAAAGAGAATAAGGGAAGCATTCAATGCAAGGCATGCATGTCAGACATACGACTAATATGATTTGATTGATAAATGACAGATACTGTGTAGGCTATCACTTTGTACAGCTGTGGTGTTTAACAAATAGCCATAATGTGATCGCTCAATATCCTTATCAAAAAAAAAAAAACGAGGCAGAATAACTTTATGCTAATTCATCTGAAAGTAGTTAATGCAGGGCGTGTACAAAATGGTGACATGTTTATTGCATGCAATGAAACACACTTATGAGTCTGACGATATTGTCCTCATAGATATGTAAGTACTACCCCAATATCCCCAGGGGGCGGTGGAGGGGGAGTTGCGCCGCACATACACGTGTACACTGCCCACTACAGCTCTGACGTTCCTTGCTCATGGTCCATGTCATGAGGGTGCGCCTTCTGCACGGCATTACGACCTTATTTTACCATTGATATTTTTGCAAATAATGTATTACATGTGTATATACCTTGAAATTGCATTGTACAGTTTTTTATGTTTAATGTATTATACTTGATGTTGATGTACAATATTTGATGTTAATGTTGTTCATTACTGCAATTTGTTTTGTATTTAATAAATGTAATCTGCTTTTATATTCTGTATGTTTTGTTTGGGAGGACAACTTGTAAAGGTGTCAATGCACCTGTTTTGTCCTCCCTTCCACTTGTATATCTTGTGGTAAATTGAAATGAAACAAATAAACATTGCGGACGCAACGCTATGAACAGAAGAGGTGACGTTTATCTCTTTATTACTGAAGGAACATTGAAATACATCACTTAAGAGTGAATGGAAGCAATTAGTAGAAAGTTTTAGATTCAAGAACAAATACCATTATGGAAGTAAGGTATACGTGGACATTTACCATCTATGCGTGTTTAAGTCAATTGAAGGTGAACATTAATAAACATTATTTATTAAAATCATGACGTCATGTGCATAAATTATCAGGAAGTAATCGAATTAAGATAAGGCTGTGATTGGTTCCAGAATATGATCCACTGATATAATCCATGATTGAAATCGACTAAAGATATGTTGTTATGTCTGTAGAAACCGCCCAAGAAGAGTAGACTCAAGCCAGAAGGTTTGCCTGAAAAGACAGAGCGGGGAGCTCCTCGCGTCAGCCACCCTGATCAGGCGGCAGGACTCAACAGGTGCACTGTAGCATGTCATTCATTTCTTAAATTGGTAAATACATTGGTCGGTTACAAAATATGTCACAAGATGTAAACCATTGGTAACAAGGCGGCATATACTTACGACGCCTACTTATTGGGAAAATTTTTGTTTCTTTCAGTGACTGTTCGGGTTAGCAGTATCACGGAGGCGGGGCGCCGCCATCCGGCAATCGGCGATCTGCAAGTGAGAATTGTTGAGCTTAGTCCTGTCCTTATTTCACATGGATAAGGCCATGCATAAAAAACAGGAGCGATGATTCATAGTTAGGCCACGGAGAGTGAATGTTATAGATGATATCCTCCACAGACTTCAACTGCATTGCGATAGTGCGAAAACAAAACAAGAAGAAAATTCCTACATTTTCAATTATAAACTCTTTTAAAGAAGAAATTATACATATATTGCGCTAAGTTTACTGCCAACTATTACAACATCCATTCTAACTGAAAATCAATACTTTGCAATATTGTACAAATAGTTTTCACTTCAATGTGAAATCACACAAGAAATTGCATGAAAGTAAGAGACCAAACAATAAATCATAGCCTTATGTTGTCTCTTTTCATATTTATCTGCATTGTACGTTCGGGCATGGGAACTTTACCAATTTTCCTAATGTTGACCACTGTCAGAGGGGAACACAATTTTTGGTTGCCAAAAAAACAATGTGCGCGGTGATGTCAATTTGGCCTAATGTAACTGACAATATTGTACATTGAAATGTGTCCGTCTCAATACTGCCCCCCCCCAGGTGTCCGTGTTGATCAATCCTGTGTTGACGAATTTTCATGTCCTTTGCAGGTGCCGGTTGACCACGAGGTGGACCTGGATGTGTACAACGTCCTGGTAGACGAGAATTAGCCTTTCACGTGGTAAGTTGCATTTGACATTATTTGATGTGGGACTCCCCTGCATGCCTGCCAAGCGCAATGCATAAATGCAACTGTACAATTAACGTCGTCAAGTTCCACACAGTACGGAAGTAGAATCGAATTTATTGCATCCTAAACGTAAATCGTTTCTGTGTTGTGTAAAGTAGTGGACAGGCTTTTACCGTACGTTAATAAAAGTCAATCGCAAAATGTAACCTGAAATGGGTATTTTTAAAACGTATTCATTACATCAGGTTGTTCGCTTCCTTTCTTCATGTTTAATTAGGATTCCAAGCCGAGAGGACAGGAGAGGAGAGGACACAGATTTTTTTAGCGTTTTAGTTTCGTATTACCTTTGTTTTTGAAGACGTCGATGTCATTTAGTATTATATATATATATTTTTTTACTTCACCTTAGACGTCGTTTTACTTTATTGTTTTATTTTCATTTGTATTGTTAAATGTTGAAAGAATGGAATATGCATGAAAACAATGAAGAAAAAAATGAATAAAAAGATGTTACAAGAACAAGCCTGCATTGCACGTTTCATGTCATCATTGCCCACCTTAACTTTAAAATATCATTGTAGGTAGGAATTTAGACATAAAATTGAATCAAGATCTCTACATATATAAATGATAAAAGACAATACATTAATTGTCTATATTTATAAGTCATGTACGACTTTTACTATATAGTGCAAAGGGCTGTTGGGGTAGCGCTTCGTACCTGTTTTTGTAAAACATCATAGTTAACTTCTTGGACCCTTGTCGTTAACTTATGTTATGGTATTTCTATTAATATATCATACTTTGTTACATCTTGACTTGGAAAGAATAAACTGTTTGAAAGAAGACCTTGAAGTTTTTTGCAACATGTTTTCTTCTTCAAACTGAAGATGGTTATTTACCAAAAATTGTAATTCTTTGTAAGTAATGCACAATATGTAGGCTAGTACACGTAGTTAGAAGGAAAGTGCAATTAAACATATCCTCTATTGAAAAGTATAATTAATGTAAAGGAGCAGAATATTATTTACACGGAAAATAAAACATACACCCCATTGGACTGAATAACGTATCATCCCGTACGGGAGACTGGTGAGAGTTAATGGATTGTCCCCCAACCAATGACGTATGAACTGCTGCATACCAGACAATAAACCCTGTTTGTCAGGTAGGCATACATTTGTTACCTACTTTAATACATTACATGCAACTTATGTACAATAGGAGATGTCAGACAAGCTC
The DNA here is from genome assembly GCF_001625305.1 of Branchiostoma belcheri. Taxonomy (NCBI): domain Eukaryota; kingdom Metazoa; phylum Chordata; class Leptocardii; order Amphioxiformes; family Branchiostomatidae; genus Branchiostoma; species Branchiostoma belcheri. The sequence goes on from NW_017802536.1 coordinate 939,485, forward strand.
GAACACATGAAGACAGACAGCAGAGGAGGTGCGGGAAGAGCTTG
>NW_017802536.1:939548-940154 GCF_001625305.1 Branchiostoma belcheri
GTAAAGGCCATTGGGCCAGGGATTACCCTAAAGCCAGTAAAAAAGAGTAAGTTTTTTTGCTTTGACAAGGTAAAAGTAATGATGTATACAACGCCCAGTGGGGTAGGTTTCTGACTGTAAAACCTCTAAAACCTTGATTGGATCCTATGTAAAGGATATGTGATGGTGAAAGTGAATTTGTATACAACTGTTCACCTTACGCATTCAGGAGTATGTTTCTGACTGTAGAATTTTTGAGAACGTAAATGGATCCTATGGTAAGAATATGTGATGGTGAAAGTGAATATGTACACAATTGTTCACTTACGCATTCAGTAGTATTTTGGAGTATTTTTAAAACATTAATGGATCCTGTGGTAAGAATATGCATGTGATGGTGAAGGTTAATATGTACACAACTGTTCACCCTACGTTTTCTGGAGTAGGTTTCTGACTATAGAACGTCTGACAACATAAATGGATCCTTTGAAAATGATATTTGACTACGGAACGGAATGGACAGAGTGAATAAACAGTATGCAGTACCTTTTGTCTTTACGGATTCTTTTAATCGCACACCGCTGACTACCGTAGATGTGGGAAGCGCCTAGCTATGGAAAGTATATT
>NW_017802536.1:940174-993886 GCF_001625305.1 Branchiostoma belcheri
ACATTGCCGCGTTTGTAAAAAAAACAGGGGAAGGCTGGAGCGTTCGGAGGTTCGATGAGAGGCTACCCAAGGCCGCAGTACCAACAGCACCGTACTTAAACCCAAGACAAGGCCGTGGAAGGGGCAGGTCGGGCAGGATGGCCCCCAGCCGGAAGACCGATGCTTCTCTTGCTATGAGCAGGGACACTGGGCGAGGGATTGCAAGAACGAAAATCAGTTAGGCAACTAGGTTTCGGAACGAATCGACGGTAATTGACAAGCTTTGTTTAGGTTTTGGGTTGATTTGGTCTTTTGGTTTAAACCTGTTTTCCTCCCTTTGGTTTAGTCGGTGAAAAAAAATGGTAACGAGTCCGACGATGGAAATCCCGAAAAATTGTCACCTCCGCTAGCATGTGAAATTCTCACTGATCCGTTTTGAGAGGCAAAAGAGTTTAATTGCGAAGTACGGGAATTATGTAAGTCTGGAGAGATCAATACCTCCGCAAATAATAGGCATATAGTGGGTATCAATATAAAAAAAATTTGAAAGTTTTGTAACCTCCACAAGTAACAAAATGCTTCCCGACCCGATTGAGTGGTGATAGAGTTGTGAGACGATATTGGAAGTTTGTGTAAGCCTATAAAGTTTGTCGCCTATGTGGATAGGCAATGTTCTTGGTTACGATTAGCAAGATTGTTGAGAAAATATAGAAGTTATGTGAACTTGAGAAACTGTCACCGCGGCCAAGACATTTTGCATGAAATTATGGCATTTGTAATCTTAGAAACATTGTCGCCACCGCGGTATGTAATACTCGCTAACCTAATATGGTAATAACAGTTTTTGTGAAAATGATAAGTCTGTACAAGGAAGTCGGGTAGACACAGACCAAGTATATAGGTTACCTTCCGGTGGTATGCTATTTAATCATGTATGGGGAAAGACCCTAAGTGATGGGAGAGACAACGTCTTCTCTGTGGAAAAGACGGGAGACACGGCTTCGTGCCCAGTAGAAGCCCTGGATTTTTACGTTCAAACAGCAGACTACTTGGGGATAGACCTCAGGGGTGGTTTCCTTTTCAGGGCAGCTACAAGCTTAAGGGAAGGTTTGGTGTCAGACAGCTATCCTACCACCTCAGCGGTGAACGAATCCTTTAAGAGGTATTTACAGAGGATGGGAGACGCTGCACGGGGCAAGGGCAGGCTGCGCCATATCGTTGCATATGGCAGGGGCGACCGATAAGCAGGTCATGAGTCATGTCGGGTGGTTCGCTAGGGCTTCTGCGGGTCACTACATGAAGATAGCGGAGGTGATTAAGCCGGGATAACCGGCAGCAATGATAGCCACACCAGAGGTATCGAAAGCAGTGGAAGAGTACTCTGCCCGGGATGACCTCCTCGGTCTTAAACCGGCTTTCTAGCGCGTACGCTAAGGGCAGGAGGCAGTAAAAAGCGCATAGGGGAAAAAGAAAGGAGTTTGTGTTTTCATAAATTTGTTTTAGGGTGTAAGAACAGTTATTCCGGTGCCATTAGCAGATGTTACAGTAGAGTAGCAATAATTACTAATCATTAGTGATTGTAAATCAAAGCCATTTACAGGTGGTAATCACCATGCATTAAAGATACAAAAGCACTTTACATGTCATGGAGGTTTAAACGATACTCATGTCGCAGAATGCCAAAATTTATTCCAAAGGTACAAGAAAATGTGAAGGAATGAAAATGAAAAGTATTATTCACCATGTCTATGAAAAATTACTCAATGTACAGATGCAGACTAAAAGTGCACAAAGAAAATGCAGGCGAAGAAGGGATAATCTAAGGCTAGCCTAGACAAGTACTTGAGAAAGGAGATATTGATATATGAAGCACAAAACAGTCACTGCAGGACCAACCAACTAAAAGTCAACCAAGAGGCATGCAAATTCTTGTCACCGAAGTCGAGTTCCTCGTCCATGTACGTGTCATTTCCGGCAAGGACGTGCGTACCGACCCCCCCAAAAAAGGTTTGTGCCATCAAGGACACCGCGCAATCTGCGTCAAGAAACAAATTTGTCGAGAGATCAACATTTTACATGTTTAACTTAAGATGGTATGGTTTCTTACACTCATTGGCGTTTTGAACGAAATATTATTATTCGTAAATATTGTTGTAAAGATATTGTTGTGAAGTATAGTATGTATGATTGAATTCATGCAAATCATAATGAAAGTTTTTTTGGATGATGAGGGCACTCAACATGTGCAAACTTGGCAGCTGGGACGAGGTACCTGAGAAGAACCGCGGAGATCCTGGACAAGAACTACATGTCGTCTGCGCCCAGCGGGGACGGGATCCAGGACCATTCACGGCTCATAGTAAGACGTCTCGTCTGGGAGTCAAAGAAGAGATTAAGTAAGATCTTGACATTGTGTCCCCCCCCCCCCGAAGGGCAAGCGAACGCACGTAAATGCCATCTGACAGACCGCTGCCCGACGGAGCAGCTTAGACATTCAAAGCACGGAGCAGCTTAGACAGCGCGAGCGGAAGCGCTAGCAACGTAAACGAGGATTAAACTACACGCAAACAACGTTAACCTGGGAAGGAAATGTGTATGTAGTGGGCTGAGGTATTTATAAGGGGTAGTTTGGTATCTGCAGAAGGGGAACTTTGGAGTAGTTATGGTAGAAATTTTCTTTTTATTCCAAGTTGTCATTAGCCACATATTTTCATGCTATTTGGACAATATTGGATATGTTAGCTACAAAACATTCTAACTTAATGTTGTAGTTTTTCGGCATTTAATTAAGTATGCTTAATCAATTGTATTTTGCCTGCATTGTTATATAGTAACTGGTATTCATTCAAACTCTATAGTTTTCTTAATGTACACGTATATGGGTCGTAAAAGGCGTCAAGAAGAAATAAACGTGAACTCCTCCTGACAGATGCCACTTTGGCCGAGCTGTATCCAAGCATGAAGCTGTTAGCGTCAGTTCTGGTGGTCATCCCAGTCAGCACTGCTGATAGTGAGCGAGCCTTTAGCACCCTGAACAGGGTCAAGACTCGTCTGCGCAGCAGCTTGAAGAACGAGACGCTCCACCAACCGCTGACAATCAGCATTGACGGGACAGACACTGAGAGTTTCGACTTTGAGGAAGCTGCAACAACGTGGGAGGGGGTGGGTATATAGGTGCGGACTCGCAGAATCAGCGTGTAGTTTGTAGTCGAAACTACTTTTGTAATGTTTGTAATCTATTCGACAGAAAAGGCCCACCGGAATCTCGGTGCGGCTTTCGTAGTGGTCGTGGCACAGCTGACAGGACATTTGCTTATAGACAACTACAGAAGTGCACAGAACAGAACAGACCACTAAATGCAATATTTATAGACCTTACCAAAGCCTTTGACACCGTCAGCAGGGAAGGGTTATGGAAGCTACTCCGAAAAGTAGTTTGTCCGGACAGGATTGTTGCTGTCATTCAGTCAATTCATGATGGCATGGAATGAGGTGTGTTTGACAATTTTTCGGAACCATTCAACATATCAAATGGCGCCATACAAGGTTGCGTGTTAGCTCCTACATTATGTGGCATTGTGCTTGCTCGTATGCTGCAGTACCCAACAGCCATCAATCTCCTCCTGCTACGATATTTAACTTTCACTACAATCCACCACCTCCAGTGTTGACGTGTTGCAAAACATCAACGTTTACCTTACTTTAACTAAGCACATAGATACATGTAAAATAAATTTGTTTGCTCTGCCTTACACTTCTTATGTTGGCAACGTAAGAATAGCGATGCAATGTTGGTGGACCGCAAAAGCTGTGACTCCTGGCGGGTTTCTGAATATCATAAATTCACTATTCGCATTTTTCACAGGCACATGATCTTCTACGGGTTGCTGGTCGACTATCTCAGTCTTTGGTGGAAAATCACCAGTCACTTCAAATGATGGAGACAACGTGTAACAGAACAAGGTTGTTATTTGAAGTGAATCCCAATTCTTATTCAGAAGTGGAATGCATGGGAAAGGAGACTAGGTATCGACTGGTAGAATGTGAGAATTTCGTGACGTGGATTATGAAGAACATTATACATAATGTAATTGGGATAATATAACCTAGATTACGTAACTAGGAACGCACATGTCTACGTTATGATCTTTTTAACAGTCGTGTCATAGGTAATAGTGGAATTGTATCAGTGGGATCGTATTATACCATCTATAATCTACGTTACTAAATATAACCTCAGTGAGAATTTTTGGTTCGTTTTGGTGTTTTAATAGGCACGGCGATAGGATTCCGTAAGGATCTACCACACACCAGTCCCCACCGGTAGCTGCGGCAGACCAGCCTGACGTGACGTCAGTAGTGACGGGATCGAAGCATGGACAGCAGGTCTTTATCAGGGGCGCCAAACCGCGGGTACACCTCCGGTATTCGGGCAACAAGAGTGAGGGGCAGAAAAGTATTCAATTAAGTCATTGGTTAGTTGGGTATCGTATATAAGCTGCAGGACAAGTTGTACCGGGCTGATCGTGAAGACGTAAGACGTTTAGTAGAACAAGGACATACAACTTGAGCTACGCCGGCATACAGCACGTTTCTGTCTGAACTCGCGAGAAGTACTCCCGTGTGTGGAACGTTGCAGATTGTAGGGGGTAGCAACACTATTAGTATCTTAAGGAAAGTTGTGGAAGGTGGGATTGTCTTAGCCAACTTGGGATTCTACAAATACCTGGGACATCTACAGAAGAGGGCACCGGAACTACATTGTAATCACGCACTTTGTCTGCAGTGCAATTGAATTAGATCGCATTCCCTCTGAAATTAAATTTCTAATCTGATCCTCTTCCCTATGGCTGTTTTGGCTCAAACGTTGACAACGTTCCCGTCTCTTCTCCTGGCAGCTATCCCGCTCCTTCCGCCCCACCTTCTTTCGCTCATCCCTTACTTATCTTTTCGGTCTGACTACATGTAGGTACGCTGTGGACCAAACGAAGAAACCGAGGGATAAGGAGGCCTGCCGGAAGGGGTGGTACGGTCATCCATCCCTAACACCGGGTCTGTTCACCATCTACTGCCCACATGGAGTCTGCTACGGGTTCGAGGCCATGTGGAGCTGCGAGACCCCCCAACATTCATTCGAGATCCTCAGGGCACGGTTCGAGACGGCCCCGGGATAGTCATGTACGACAACAGCTGTCAGCTACATCGGTATGTAATGAAAAGGGATCCACACTTCTTCAAGAAGACTGTTTCTGGTAGACGGATTGCCCTAAGTCAAGAGGCATGTTGGCTGCACTTGGGATACTGCATGGATAACTACAGCGCTCGCTTCCGTTAAATGAGCAAACTATCAGGTGTCGACCCGAGTACTGAGACCGCGTCATGGACGACCGCATCCACCCCGTGCTTTGCTTTGGACGTACAGCGCCCATGGCCGTGTTTATTCCCGTGCTGTCATTGTAACATGATTGAGTGTATCGAGTGCATAAAACTGTATGTCTGCTAGTGTCTTTATGTGCATTGTAAATAAAATGGAGTTGGTAAATCTAAGTTGGCTCGACCGAGTTCCTGTTAGTAACGTTAGTTGTTATATCGTCTTAATAAAGTTGCAAGTCACTGTTAGTAATATCCAAATTCCAAATTTTCCAACACGGAATTAATTCATTCCATAACAAAAGTCCAAGCAAAACAAACGTGACTTCTTCTGACTCATTAAAGTTAGAAGTAACCATAGTTGACAGAACGTGCCAGAACAACTGAAGTTGACAATCATAATTTCAACTAAAAGACAAGAATAACGCAAAACGTCTGAACTACAGCTGGGACAGTGTAAGATAAACTAATCCATCTTAGATTTTATTAGATACCAAAAATCAATGCATTGAATTTCTCTGGTCAGGTTTGTCAAAATCGTCATTAGTATGTAATGTGGTTTTGAGAATTGTTTTGATCAAAATCGTCTTTTAAGCACATTGGGTATAGGACACAGACTAGTTCCTACACGTTTTATGGCAATCTCTAGGCTATAGAGGGATTTCAAATATTTAATGGCACATGCCTCTGAATAAGTATCGAAAAGTAAAATATCAAAGTCCAAGACCTTCTCTTGTCAGAAATACGGGCTGGAACCTGAGGTAGTCATTTGCGATGAGACAGCCTTGGGGTTCGGAAAATACTTTATCGCCGAAACCAGCTGTCGGCGAGAGGAAAGGACAATCATTCCTCAACATATCACAACGAAACAGTTTGAAACAACAAAAAAAAGGCGAGGAGGCTACTCAGTGTGTAAAGGGGGGGGGGGTCATAAAAAGACCAGAATCAGGGGCTCGGCTCAGGGGAATGGTCGGTCACGTGCATCTTCAACAAGCAGTCACCTGTATCTTCTACAAGCATATGGACAACAAGAACTCAATCTACCATTGAATACCTGGGAACGGGAGAGGGGGTACAAATCTATATCGCGACGCCCTATAGTAGAGCTTGCCACGTGTACCACATGTTGCCGATTACTGTGACAAAGAGACCTTCAGATTGGCAAAGAAACTGGCTCTTCTTGGTCAGGAAAGGTATCGCAAGTATTTCGCGCATACGTGCAGAACAAGGTACCTATTCCGCGTTCTTTTGCGCTCTGTATTGATATGAAAAACAATTGACCTACTGATGTCTCTTCTCCTATTTATCTAAATTTAGAGTTCAACTGTTTATTGAAAAAAACACACTGCAGGCTTCCAGACTTTTAACTTAAAAAACGTCATAGAACTTTTTTTTTATATTTCCACCAAGGGCATCTTCTGTTACCCATCTCCTACCACCAACACGCCACTCTCGTTCTTCCCCTTCTCCAATGATATCTTGCCCACGTTTCATTTATTTATCAAGGAGTACAACCAAGAAATTCTGAAACTATCCCGCAACGACAACTTTACTTACATCAAACACAAAAGGCTCACATAGGACCGATGCCTGTGTCTGCCTGATCAGATCCACCTTGACCACAGAAGCGGCACAAAGCTACTTGTCTCAGATGTCATACGCACACTGAATCCAGTACGCACTCTGAATCCAGTACATAGATGAAATACCCTCAAATGACACCAAAGCCACGGCCGATGCCATCAACGCCACTCTCAGTAAATAACAAGATCACTCCCTCGTTTGGACATCAACCATCTACCATCCTTTCTCCCAGCACCTCAACCGCCCCAGGTGAACGTGTGGGATATGTACCACAAGCTAAGGAACGTACGCATTCGGAAAGCAGCCGGCCCCGATAACATCACCGGGCGGTTTATTAAAGAGTTTGCATTCGAGCTAAGCCAACCGCTCACCTCTATCCTTAACGCATCGTTGAACGAAGGACGCGTCCCCAATTGCAAGGAATGGTATGAGGCGACGGTCACCCCACTGCCAAAAACGAAACCACCAAAAGTGTGCGAGCTTCGCCCAGTATCGTTAACCTCCCTCTTGGCGAAGGTTTGCGAAAGCTTTATCGCAAAATGGACCATGTCCGACATCATCTCAAACATCGAGCCACAACAGATCGGCGGTCTACCCGGAAGATCCACAGCACACTGCTTAGTGGATATCCTACATCACCTTAGTAAGACTTCAGACCAGAGAAGGACAGTTAGCAGCATAGTAATGACGGACATCGCTAAAGCGTTTGATATGGTGGACCACTTAACAGCTATGCAAAGACTGCCCGAGTTAAGCTGTCGACCATCACTACTTTCATGTATTTGTGACCTCTTAACTGGGAGAAGACAGCGCGTCCTCTACCAAGGCACTCTCTCCGCGTGGGAAGACCTAACATGCGGCCTAACCCAAGGCACCGTCCTGGCTCCCATTATATTTGTCGCCATAATCAACTGTGCCACAACGGACGTTCCCGCGAGAGATTGGAAGTTCGTGGACGATCTCACCATCATAGAGTGCAGACTGTTACACCAAACCCTCCACCTACAAGAGGACCTAGACACACTTGAGCGTTGGTCTTCAGAGAGTTACATGAAACTCCACCCAGCAAAATGCAAGGTAATGCATGTATGCTTCGCCCGTAACCCCCCACAGTTTATTGATTGTATTAACAGCGGTTACATTTTTCTCCTTGTTTGATAAATCTGTAGGAGGACAATTGCCTTTTCGTTGGAGATCACAAGGCTCAACGCTGTCCTCCCAATAAGAAAAGAACAACAGGAAGGCACTTCCATCCAAGGCCTATACAACAGCAATAGAGGTGAGAATGGACATAGAATATATTATCTGCGCTAGCCCACAGCAGTGGGTCGGCACGATTTTAATTTCAACACAAACCCTAGACCTGCCACAGACCCTGCATGCAATTGGAACGGAATTGATTCAGATGGACACAGACTTCGCCATAACCTCTATGAGATGCCGTGGTGTGGGAGCGCAGTCATAATATTCTACTCACTTTTGGTCTTCCTACAAACTATCACAATGAACTTTATCGCATGTGAACTTCTTGGTTTTAGGACCCGGTGACACATTTTGAACTGAACCAGAAAAAAATAACGGACCGTTTCAACCCCCCCCCAACCCTAACTGAACAGGCCAACTTGTACCTGCGGATGCCAATGCGAGACTGCCTGACATAACCTACTTCACTGCCCAATGTACCAACGCTCGACCCTCCTCAGAAAACTATCCAGGCTTCTAGGACCCTTGATTTTACAACCCTAGTAGACAACATTCCTTCTACTCCGTGGTAGTCCTGTGTACTCATCAGTTGTCAATTCCAAAATACATGTATAACCTCTCAACATATCACCGTAAATTAATCACTTCAACACAACGTTTTGAAAGTTTTTTTTTAGATTTACAAAAGTGTCCTTTCTTTGATATCATTCAATCACTGGGTTGAAAATCGGACTGCCCAGTAATGGATAAATATATACTTACGGATGGCCGGCCCGAGAGAAAGGCTTTGGACCACTTGGTTACTCTTAGTCTTAATCTTGTTTATTAGCTACTGATTGTTTAATGTATCGCCCTTTACACACTAAACAGTATCAACACATGTCCCTAACACGTGTAGCTTGTAGTATGGAACACATAGTGCTTACATCTACTATACATCACTTCAAAGTCCACTATCTTAAATTGCAGACTACATGGCTTTAGAAAGGGCGCTCATGCTTGACAACTTTTGGACAATGTCAGATATAAGTGATCTCTAGTGACAACTACAATTTACAGGAATATCTTATTTCTAAACTTTAAAAGGCTTTGACTGCGTGGACCTCATAACCATTATTGTATCCAAGCTGAGTCTACATTTTGCTAAATGGAGCAGGAAAACCAAAAGATTGTGTACAATATGTACTAGTATAGTAGTTTTCAGACATATACAATGTACCTGTAAATGAATAAACATGATTCTGGTATTTTTTACAGCTCTTTGACCGAAGAAAGCTGGCAGGGAAGGCTTTGCTGATCCGGGCAGAACAGGAGTTCCTGGAGGGGGCCAACGCCTGCCTGATGTCAGAGGAGGAAATCGACACAGGTGACTGCGACAGATGGCTGGTAAAGCAGCCATCTTGGAGTGGAGGAGCAACAAGCTGAAGAAGATCCTGGACAAGTGCAAAGAGGCGATGGAGAAAAACCCGAAGTCCAGGAGAGCCACGCCGAGGATGCGCTCAGCCCAGCCAAGCAGTGAGGCCACGCCGACCAAGGTCAGCAGGGCCTACGTGAGGAGCAGGAGTGAGGAGGAAGCAACTGAGGGAAGCCAGGAGGAGACAGACGAGATTGAGGATGGGGATGAGGCAAGCAGTGAGAGGGACAATGAGAGCACTGGGGGGGACAAAGACATGGCAAGTGATAGTGAGGGTAGTGATGTGGAGAAGGAACACACAGTCAGGGGAAAGAGAGTGAGAGATGAGGAGAATGTTCAGGAGGAAGTCAACATTGTTAGGAAAAAGAGAGGAAGGAGCTCAAGGATAATGATTAAGGACGAGGAAGACTTGGAGTAAAGGGCTGCGAAAAAGAGGTTGTTAAGACTTGGAGTAAAGGACTGAGAAAAAGAGGTTGTTAAGACTTGGAGTAAAGGGCTGCGAAAAAGAGGTTGTTAAGACTTGGAGTAAAGGGCTGAGAAAAAGAGGTTGTTAAGACTTGGAGTAAAGGGCTAAAAAGATAGGGTAGAGAGGTTAGAAAAGGTTACAGAGTAGTGTAGGATAGTTGAATATAATAAAATATGTATAGCTAGGATGTAATTTAGCTTGGTTTAGTGCATTTCATTTTAGGTTAGGTAAGATAGAAGTTAGGGCTATTGTAGAGTAAAGAGGAGGGGGCATTATCTATTGAGGATTTAGGTTAGATACATTCTTTGCTGGGGTAAGGTACAGTATAGCAAACTAGTATTGAGTAATCAGGAGATAAGGTTAGGAGTGATAAAGATTCTAGTTAAGGATAAGGTAGAGGTTTAGTACATGTTAGAATAGAATTATGACTGAGTAAAGAAGAGCTTCATTATGCAGCAAAAGGAAGTACGAATGTGTTTTTTTATCACTGCTAAGATACAAAATAAACCGATGTATACAATGAAAACTGATTTAAGCTTACTTACTTTTTATGGATATACAGGTTAATATTTATGTGGGATGCAGGTACTTTTATCATTTTTTTCTGTTGGTTCGTATCTGCCATGGTACAGGAAAATTGCAGTTCATATCTGCTAATTGGCAATGATTTCAGGTTAAGGTGCAGGTTTCGGATTTGGCTAAAATCCGTTAAATTCCGTAGTTCGTATGTGCTTACACGCAGCAAATACGGGAACGTACAGGTTTCGGATATGGTGAGGATCCGTGAAAATCCGTAGTTCGTATCTGCTTACACATAACAAATACGGGAAGATTCGGGTGTCGGATTTACTTAGGATCCGTGAAAATCCTTAGTTCGTATCTGTGAATTCGGAGCAACGACAGGGGATTCGCGTTTCAGAATAGGTTTTTAATTTGTATCTGGCACGTTATGAGCGTAGTCCATTAATGTTATACTGTAAGGATGCCAAAAAATACCTCTGAAATCCGTCCCCGAATCTGTGAGAAATACTTATTTCGAATTTTTGTCGTATCTAAAAGATAACAGGATCCGAAATTTCGGATACATGACAGATCCGACTCGCATCCGCTCGTATTCTTAAAAGATACGACAAGATAGCGGCCCGGATATGCCTGTATCTGAACCTATTTTGTCCAGTGATGCATGTTCAATGTATAAAAAAACGACGATGACGACGACACAGATGACAAATCTCGGTACAACTGTGAGATGAACTTAGCCATGTTTATGAAAACATTGAAGAGCATAAAGCAAATGTGTTTGAGTGAGGGAGTAGAAGCACTAGGGTACATCAATGGGCTTGAGAATGCCGTGTGTTCTGTGTAGCAAAAAAGAGAATAACAGTTTAGGCAAACCAGATTCGAGGACTTCTTTAAGAAAGTGTAAATCTACTAAACCCAAAATTACTACCTTCCAAGCAGGGGTTTAGACTTTGGTTTATATTTGGCATGTTTTTATGGTTTTATATGACTTGTATATTTTTTTTACTCCAGCCTAGACGGTGTGGCAAAGATAACTGCATGGAAAATCATACTACGTGACCAATTTGATACATGCACTGCCTTGCAACCAGTAAAAGATCTGTCTATAGATTACAAGTGCACAAGATTATGTACTATGAATCACAGCCTTTTAGTACACAAACTCCCTCAATATGGAATTCGGAGCCAAACCCTAGCGTGGATTGACGTCTTGACAGATCGCCGATAGGCTTTACAGATGGCCAGGTTGCCAGGGTTAAAACAGAACCCCACAGTGCTCGAGTCTTGGCCATTGCCTCTTCTGGGCATATATAAATGACCTCCCTGAAAAAACTGGATGCACTTGCCAGCCTCTTTGCTGATGACACTGCTATGTACAAAGCGGTAGTGTATCCTGGCCACTAGGACCTGTTAAAACAAAGACCTGCAATGGCTGAAGAAGTAGGACATGCAATTCCACCCAGAGAAATGTGTCTATATGCCTGTTGACCAGAATACGAGACCGATGATACGCTTGTATATCTTTTATGGTCACACTCAAGACATACTTCGAAATACCTGGGCACCACAATGAGCAGAGAGATGAGAGCTAGAACATTCACTTAAATAAATGATATAAAGGAGCCTTTTCTGACTGGGAGAAGGCCACCTGTGGAGTACCGCAGGTTACCAAACTTGATTTACCCCGCCCTCATTAATGACCCCTGTGCCTAGAGAAGAGACGTCATCGGGGGCCTGGAAATACGTGGGCGATATGTCTCTTGGAGAGGCCAGGCTTTCGATACATCCTCCAAAAGTACAAACTGATCTTGACAAACTAGTTGGTTGAACTGATAGAAACTATATTCAGCTTGACTCAACCAAATGTAAGGTAATGGTTACCCGTTTCCAACGAAACCGTCCACCAATACCAAGACTCTTTGTTGGAACATCTGTGTATATATATATATATATATATATATATGCATATTCGAGCGAAGGCAGAAGTCAGCGACCAAGCTGAAGTCAGCCATTGGGGGCAGCAATGAGTCGAACATTCAAGTCATGGTTTGAGTAAGGTACGGACAAACACTGATTCGTATAGATTTTAACTACCTCTAGTGGAGTATACATGTAGCCAACGCGTTCTTGGAGTAATCCTTCAAGCCAACTTGAAGTGGTCACCCCATGTTACAATTTTGATTGATACTTCTGCAAACTGTAGATTGAACATGCTTAGGCCTCTGGAGAAACACAGTGTAGACATAGATGATTTAGTATTGGTGTATGTAGGGTTTGTGCGGTCTTCGCTCGAATATGCCTGTCAGGTCTGGCACCTAGGGCTAACAGTACAACAAACATAAAGAACGTGTTCAAGTAAGGGCTTGTAGAATCATGCTGGGTCACTTATATAATAAATACAGTTCTGCCTGACAGGCGTGTGGTCTAACTCCACTGTTTGTAAGACGGGAAGACTGAAAGACGACTGCCTTAGGTTTGCTAAATCCCTGCTCATGTCTGTGTCACTACATAATTGGTTACCCCCACGTAGGGGCAAACTCAGAAACTCGCACACCACGAGCAGTTGTGTCTGAGCAAGAATGAGACCATAAACTCCTTCTTAAAGATAAGAAGATATATAATATAACGTATGAAAAGAAGATGGACAGAAAAGTTACTTAATGTTTAATGCCATGGCTAAAGGCACTAACAATGACAGCTAAAACAAATGTAGTAAAGATTGACCCGAAGTCTGGGTTTCCGAGAGGATGGACATCTGTAAGAATAGCCCTGGCTATTAGACCCAGAGTAAGCTGGATGTTCTAGCTATCTGGTATGGCAAACAGAAAAAAACATTAAATATTATCCTTTACATTTATTTTTACAAGTAAGTGGACAAAATACTCTTGGTGGAAACTCAGGTTTTGAATCCCATCAGAGCCTTTAACAAACGTGCTTCAACATATACTAAATTAAAACAAATGGCAGACATAAGCTATGTAAAAAACGATTAAAGACTGATAATATGGAACGCTAGTCAATGCTACGTATGCTGAACAGAAATGGCGGCCAGCAGTATTGACGCTGAATATTCAACAAAACGACCGAGATAGGACACCGTCACGACAACAACGTTGCAACAGAACACGCCAACCTTACTGTCAGCTTCTTATCACAGCGCTAACGCTAAGACAATGAGCGAGGTGGAGGTGAATCACACGGTAAAACACATACAGGACACAGGAAAACTACCCCCTCTCCCCCTGACGCTCCGAGCTGCACTGGCGCGATGTTTCAGATATGACCGAAGCGCTTTCTTGATATAAATCCGCAGCGACAGACGATCGGTATCGAAGTCAAACATATATCTTAACATTTGTAACAGTCAGGTTACTGGTACGTAATGTAAAAGAAAGAAAACACGGAGGTATACTAAATATAACAATTCTGTCGCCTGTTTTTTTTTCAGCTACAGTCTTGTTTGTGGAGGGAAGTTCCGAACTATCTTTTGTCCGTACATGAATATTTAACGACGAGGACAGTGAAACAGCAGTAGAAGGTCGAGTGAAAAGGGCCGAATCATTTCATTTTTGTGGATTACATCAATAGATAGTAAGTATAAATCTAAACTTCAGAGGTATTCGGTACACTTAAATTGTATGCTAACATTACCAGTCTACATTCATAAGTTGCACACGGTTTATTAATATTGCTGCATTCCATGCGTGTTTAGTAACTTGCTAAAAAGATCTCGTAACTGACCAGTTAAACCATATCATGTCATTGCGTCTGATTGGTAATGGCCATTGATTAGATTAGGCCGACCAGGTGATAAGAATAGACCCAGCTCAGCTGCTGCATCTCTGTCCTCGACACACATGCAATATGCATAAACCGACAGAAAGTAGTGCACCCCGTGGTCACTGAAAAAAAATCAATATCAAGAATGTAACCTATAAACACATTTAACTTCTAGTTGCTTATATGTGGTACATTTATATAGAGAGTGTTCAAATCCTATTTTTTGTGTCAATGTCAGCTGGAGGCTCGTAAAGTGGTCTCGCGGATGGATATATACAGAGTACTTCGGTCGGAGGAGGGATTTCGCGCCAGTGCCACTGTGAGCGACGTAGGTTGAGGTAGATTGTTGCCGCCACTCTCTGATAGTCTTTGTTTGGTGTTGCGCCACAACTACCTTGTCAGTCGGTCGTGACGATACGTAAATGGTATACGGTTGTTGTGTATTGCTGCCTGTGACGGAAATGTGCATTATATTTTCTAGAGGACTTTGCTTGCTTGAAAGCTTTTCGTTTGATTTAGCCATGCCCCTTCCCATCCCCCTGCCCCATTTTCTTCTTCGTTATGTGCCAAACATCAATATGAGGTGGGCACAGGCCTGGACATGGGGGTAGGGTTTTATCTCCGTATAGTTGGCTTGTAGCTGTCTGGCTGGAAGCTTTCGCTATGGCTCCTCAGTACTGGGCAGGGGCGCCACTACCGGACCACCACCCTGCTTTTAAACTTTGGGCTTTATGCCTTGTCCTTGAGAGAATACCTCAGTGTTCAAAGGCTGTCTGTCTATTGTAAACACCCTCTCTTCACTCTTGGTATTTCTTCTTGTCCCAAGTTACTACACTGCTAGATAAGGACTCCATGCCCGTACAGATCTTACAGCGAATGACTGTCGCCTCACTGTCGACATTGCTACTGAGGATTTGTTTAATGGCATCCTCTCTACTTGTCTCTGCTTCCTTTGTACGCGGCTTATGGCAGGGCGATTTCTACCTTGGCCTTAAAAGCCTCTACTGTCGGTGCCCTCACCACTGGGCCCGGCAGCTGGTTCCACTCGCTTACCGTGCGGGTAAAAAAACACAAAACCTAAAGCAGTCTTAATGTGCTGTAAATAACTGGAATTTATAATCATGGCTACCTCTGGTCATTTTTGGGAAGGTTTCAGGTATTTGTCACATGGAATCTTGATAGTACCATGGGTCATCTTATATACTGTAATTAGGCGAGCAAACCGCCTCCTGGCTGATAAGATATCTTAAGCTGTCACATTACCGTTTTTTTATTTATTTTGGGAATCAGAACAATACTGAGAAGCCTAGATAGAATGCACCCATGCCGGAGCACAGCAGAGAACAATACAGACACTAAGGTAGCCAGCCAGGGCCCTGCATACTTCAGGTGCTCCGCGGCAATACCATCAACGTCACACGCTTTCCCATTGGTCAATAATTGGTCATCAGCTACCTCCGTTACAGATACAGACATTCCAGAATTTTCAGTGACACGTGAGGCGACTGAATTGTTTACAAACGCCTTATGTGCCGTGGAGTTCAGAGTTCAACAATGTGCTATAAAGATTTCTCCACATATCCGAAATACCTGCCGCCCCAGAGTGCCCATCAATGTACGGGGTAAACTAGGTGTTGTGCTATTTTGGGAGAGAAGAGCCGACCAAAAGCCCTTACTTTCCCCTTATGTAAATTCATTGCCAGTATGTCGGCCCGAAATTTGGCTTCGTCACGGCGGCATTGTCTGAGTGCCATTTAAATTTCACCCGAGAGGTTCGCACGAGTTCCCAAATGGCACCATGTTTTGGTCGACCGTTTTCACGCCACAATGTATTGCATCCCTAGCAGCACTGTGGTACTCCTTGACCACTTCATTCCATCCGGGGATAGAATGAGACGTAGTGGATTTTGTACAAGGAAAGGCATCTTTAGCTAGCAGATTCCTGCAAGGCTACAATGATCTCGGAAGAAAATTGATCTAAGAAGACACGGTTTAAATTAGTACAGTTATAGTCAGTACATCGAATGGCCTCAATAGGCAGTACATTTCTGGAAAGCAAGTGTTCAGTACAAGCATGGTAGTGCTTAAGATCATCCTGAGACACACGTTCCCAATTGATTCTGATGGGCGGGGTATCCCCGTCCTCAGCTGTATTAGTAAACAAAGGAACAATGGACCAATTAGTCAAATGTGAATCGAATGGGGAAGTGGTCGGAGGACAAAAAGTCAAATCTTGATCTTCATCTTGATTGAATACTGCACAACACCCCTGAATTGGGGTAAAGCGTGCAGGGGAGCTGTGCGATGCGTTATTGCTGCGTCCGCAGATGTTGTAGTACTGCAGCGTTGAACTTCGTGGGTTCCGCAGTTATTACTTGTGGCAACATGTTCCAATCTCTGACTGTTTGTGGAAAGTATGAATATTTGTAGCAGTCTTTGTGAAACGTTAGAGGTTTGTATGAGTTGGAGTTGAAGTGTCGCGATTGGCGCGGGGTAGGCGTCAACAAGGTTTTGACCGGAAGGGCTGCTTTTGAGTGTCTTGCTTTTTATAGTAATGTGAGTCTACTTGCTGTGCGTCTGTCCTTTAATGTATCCCACCCTAAATCTGTGACCAATTTGGTAGTGCTGACATATGTGTCATAGGTATTTGAAACGAATCTGGCCGCTCTTTTCTATACCGATTCTAACTTGTAAATATGTTCCTTGTAGTACGGATCCCACGCAGCGCTAGCGTATTCTAGATGTGGTCTGACTAAACTAGTGTATGCATTCATCTTGACTGATTTAGGGCAACTGTAGAGATTGCGTTTAATAAAACCTAATGATTTATTTGCTTTAGAAGTAATATGGTGGATGTGTTCTGTCCAAGAAAGTTTGTTATTCAAGATAACACCTAGGTATTTGTGATTATTAGTCTCAGCTAGTGTGTGGCTCCCTAGTTTGTATTCAAATAATTTAGTTTTGCGTTTGTGGGTGTAGCGCATGACGTAGCATTTGTCGGGATGTAATTCCTTCTGCCAATTGCTCTGCCATGCGTCTAACATATTTATATCATCTTGTAGTAGGGTATGGTCATTGTCATTGTTTATTTCTCTATAAATAACACAATCGTCGGCAAAAAGCCTGATGTTAGAGTTAAGGTTATCAGCCAGATCATTTATATATACCTGAAACAATAAAGGCCCTAGTACGGTACCTTGGAGTACTCCAGAAACTACTTCTGCCCATTCTGAGTGTTCCCCCCGACTACCACCCTTTGTTTACTTTTTTTTTAAGAAGTTAGAAATCCACTGGAGGAGCTTGCCTCTAATACCATAATTATGCAGTTTTAACAGAAGACGGTTGTGGGGTACTTTATCGAAAGCTTTGGCAAAATCAGTTATGATTAGATCAGTCTGTGATTTGGAGTCTAAGGAAAGGGCTAAGTCATTGGTTGTTTGAACAAGTTGAGTCTCACACGGATGTTTCTTCCTGAAGCCATGTCAAAATGGTCCATTATCTGTATTATAATGAATGAATGAAGAACTTTATTGTACATTTGTGTTCTACAGAACTAAGTACAGGTCGCATGGGTACAGAACATAAACATATACATTACATACAAATGAACATATACGAGTGTAAATAATGTGTAAAATATGATTCCATCTCTACTATACAAGGGGCAATCTATGGTGAAATGTATTTCATCTTCTATTTGGCCTAAACTACAGAATTGACAGGTTCTTTGTTCTAGAGGAGTGCGGTTATGTCTTCCTGGTTCGATTCGTAATTTATGACATCTGATTCTTAGTTTTGTAATGGAGGACCTGTGACGTATGTTCGCTAAGTTGAGATAATTTTCTTCGTCATGGGTATGTTTTAATAATCTGTATAGACGTAGTTTGTTCTTTGCGTTCACAGCTTTGCTATCATTGTGGATTTCGGATAGGAATGTTTGAAAATAAATGTCTTTTAATCGCTGGAAAATTGATGAAATGGTAGGGGACGTGTTCGAAAAAAATTGATTGGGGATTTTACCAGACGAAAGTAGAACACATTTTAGAAATATTCTGGTGAAGTGATTCTGGACAAACACAATGATCTAACCACGAAGTTGATCTATATGCCTCACTCACATAAGTGAACGTATCAGCAGGGAGTAGTCAAAGGAGGCGGGGACGTTCCCTCTGGACGAGAGTTAAAATCTCCCATAATACATTAGCTACGCTAGACTCGTCTAAAATGCTTCAATCTTATCTAGTTTCTCACGGAAGATCTCAGTATGATTAGCAGATTCTGTCTGTCATATGATCAAAAGTTCTTTACCATCAGCATTTAATTTAAGACTTACTGCTAACAGACGGTCGTCAACAAGGTTTTCTAACGCCCAATGGACTTTCTCCAGAGTACAGCTACGCCGCCATACGACCGGCCATGGATCAAACCTGAGCTTGTGTCTATAGGGGAAGTACCATAGGCATGAAAGTTCACGTCAATGGTAGACAAGATAAGATTAGTCCTTAGGCACAAGCCAGTGTTCTTGAAGTATGATGACATCGGTAGTCTTGCATAAGTCCTTCACAGATTGTACAGAGTTTTTGACAGACCGACAGTTTACGGACGCAAATGTTAATGTATAAAACAAAGCTGACATCAGTCATCAGTCCTGAGGATGAGGCTTCCTAGGGAAGAACTTCCGCACCAGAACTCCACATGGCCAGAAGTCCATTAGCAAGACCTTATCGGCGTCGTTCTTGTCGCCCCCGATCCTAAAAGACGCATAGGTGTCATATCGGGTCAGTTTCTCACAAGACACCGTCGCTGTCTCCTCGTGTAAGTACTGGGATAATGAGTCAGCCATCGTATCAGAACAGAGTCTGGACACGAATACACCCACTGGTCGAAGGTGATCACTGGTGGAAGCCCGGCCAACAATGGCTTTACCGCGACGACGCCTGACGACATGTACGAACCCCCCGAAGTACGAAACAGGTGTCGAAACGTCCTTAGGTGTTGGCGATTGTGTCCGCACTTTGGGACGTGGACGGGCCCCTTGAACTACAGCACAGGCATAGCTCGCAATTCCCTGTTCCTCGTGTCTGTCATCACTGGAGCATGTGGTGACTCGAAGTTGATCGATCTACTTCCGATCTGAGGGAAACAATCTGTTAAGCAAGCTTAGATTCCAGGGGGTTTTTTATTGAATAAAGCAATACAAATACAAGGACGAAGTGGGACTGAACTCAAGTTATACAACTTATTTCACAACCCCACTTAACATTTAACACAAATACAATAGTCATACAAATAGTCGTAAGATTCCAGGTTGGAGACCATTCGTGCATTCTCCGCCAAGGTTTGGGAGAGCTCAGGCCTAAGTCCAAGGTTGTCCTGGAAGGCTTTACGTAATGAAGCCATCTCCTGTCTGACCGCCCTTAGCTCCTACAGACACAGAGACGCGTCGAAGTTGGTCAGGTCCACGGCAGGAATGTGGAGCGATACCGTGTACCGACGCGAACAGGGGCACCTGGTCAGGCTTCCTGGCATGCAAAATTTCGAAATGTCCGTCATATTTGATGTACCTTTCGTGGATCCCTGGCATTTGCGGTATCTTCGATGCACACCTCGTCCGAGTATGTCTCGCAGCACACTTTGATAAGCAGATCGTTGGGGACGGCGTCCATTTTGTTTAAGCAAATAGTTCGTTGGATTTCTTATCCTATGACATGCCCGCAGGCCAGGGGCCGTGCAGTGAGAGGGGTTTCCGTACTATACCTGTCCTCCACCTGGCATCAGTGCCTTCAGCTTCTCGCTTCCCCGTAGTCATGCGCGCTGTGTTTATAGATGATGGTCTCACACAGCATTCTCTTAAATGCCTCTGTGCTGTTTGGGAAAATGTTTTGGTACATGGTAGGGAGTAGCAGCTCTTTTGATTTCTTTTCTGACTGGTTGTTTTCTTATTAGCTTTACCCGATAGACAATGACGATGTGACACACACTCATGATCCGACTTATTTTCCCACGCCACTTCCACATGAATAAACAATAATCGGCGGTTTGTACGGTACAGTACAGTTGTTTGGTTGGTTGGTTGAACTAGCAAAACCATGCATATAGAATTGCGACTAAGTATTCCAGGTCAACAAGGAAATCCATGTATAGTTCTTCTTGATTCATTTAATGTCTGGTTTAGATTATTTAGATTTATTACTTTCATGTACACTAAAATCGAGGTCTTCGTCACTGCTATTACTGCTAGGTACAGTAAAACCTGTCTCTGGCGGTCGTTCAAGGGGCATGGCCAAATGGGACCACTATGGCCAGGTGACCACTAAAGAGAAAACACCGGTTAGTCAAACCTGAGTAAAAAATGACCCATGCTTTCAGTACCCAGAGAGATGTCTTTATTCTAAAACATATGAAAACATTCACTCCGCAGGTAACCCCTTTTTAGATGCACATGTATGTAGTTCTGGTATATATACCATATAGTTCAATTGTTTTTTTTCTTTAGTTTTGGACTTAAGAATAAAGAAATATTACAATGAGTGTGCATCAAAGATGCATGCAACACACTCGGTCTACTAGTACTATGAAACACCACTACCACCTAAAGAAAGCTGTCAAGCAACAAATTTCTATACTAAACTACATTTACAACGTTTACACCATTTCCATGCTACTATATACTATCCATTCGTACTATACATGACATGAAAATCACTGCAATGTTCAGCTACACTGGGGAAAACACTGCATTAAGGTGTACAAAATTGTGACAATGGCATATCCTATTCCACTTTTTGAAAGAACTTAAGCATACTGGTCTGTCTGGAAGTTGTCCATCTCTTGTTCCACATCTCAAACATGTACTCCCTCAAGGTTGTGAACCACCCTATGCTTTTCATCTGTGCCCTCGTCTTGGTCGTCGTCACCCTTTGTCTGTTCTTCCCCTATTTCCTCCAGGTCGCTCCCTGTGCATGCCGATAGCCGGGGGGGGGGTCGGAAGAACCCAACCACAAGGCTCAAATGTCCACTTTTTTGGTCCACTTTTTATCAGAAGGTCCAAGATTTTTCTGCAGATGGGACTGATTCATATCACCAACAGGGCTGGAATCGTAGAAAACTGCTCACTTTGTTATTGAATAAAAAGTTATCTATTATTTTTTTTATTCGAAATGTTCTCAAAAACGGAGGAAAGGGCATTTCAGAAGGTTCATTTTTTCAAGATTTTCCGGGGAGCATACCCCCGGACCCCCTAGGAACCTCGCCCCTTCAGCGCTCGCTGGTCCCTTCAAGCAGTGGGAAGAACCCCCCCCCCCTCCCATTCAAAATCCTGGCTACGGGCATGCTGTGGTTGCACACTGGCGAGATCATCGTCAATGGAGGCCAACTCTGCCTCACTGTAGCCAAACAGCTCTTCTGCCAGGCTGTCCATTTCTGGCATCCGTCTCATGGTTGTCAATGTCTGTCTCAAGTAGAGTGATGGTTGTGAGGAATTATGCTTAGAGGTATTCAGAGTGAGACTCAAAAACTAAAAACCATAAAAACATTGGGACACCAATATGTAAATGCACAAAAAAATGTCGCCTTAAATGATGAATATGCAACATTGCCATATCATAGTACAAGTGACAGCATAAATGGGTAAATTGAAACAAGATTTTTTTCTATTTCAAAAATAACAAATAACACATACACAAAGGTCCATGGATATACTCAAGCATCAAGAAAGTAAGATGGGTACAATGACAAATAGAATGTGAGGGAGCGGAGATGTAACCATTATCTATTACTCTACTCGTAATATCTGTGTATAGTACTGAGATTCAGCCTACAAATGATTCTCGGAATCCAAAATAATTTTAAGACCTAAGCATAAAGTCCCATCTAAGCTTATCGGATATTTCTCAAAATCGGCTACAAATATCATAACAGCCATTTTTTCATTTTCATAAGATATTCCCCCTTTAAATCTGTTTTACATGAATTAATTATGATCTTAGGTTATCTTAATCTATTAAATTCGAAATATACTTTCTCGTGCTAAGTGAAATAACCTTTGAAAGAATACATATCGCAACATGATAGTGATAAGGGGCGCTAATTGCAAAGGGAAAGGGAAGTCGGACCTCTATACCGCCCGTCTGCATCTTGTTTTAATATGAAAAAAAATGAAAAACGCATTTAATATGAAAAATAACATAAGCATAAATACTAGTACATAAAGTTAATCAATGGCAATGTTGAAGATTCTGGTGTCAATCGTGACCTCGCCAGGGATCTGAAAAAAAGAAAAGAGAACGTTAAGCTGTTGCAACGTGCATTCTATAAGTCGTTTACCAACAAAACGCCTTGTCATTATTCTTACAAATGTACGCAATTGCAGCTGATGGGATCATACGTAAGGCATATCTGTACTTATGTTATATATATATATATATAAATTGCAATTTTATATTTTAGTCTGTCCCATTTCTTCTACCTCGGCGACAATTAAGAACGGTTCTCAATTCTGTACATGGTTAATACTGAACAGTGCATAACAGCGGGCGGCCCAGTCTACGTTCCCAAAAAGTAAGACGGCACCTACACTGTCTACGCAGGCGATTTAATTGTTACGAGAAGAAGACACACGAACGGAATCGGCTGTTCCAACGACGAACAGCCGGACGCTACCGTTAGATACGATTATAGATACGACGATAGTAAGTTCTTAGATTTAAACTTACGACCGTCCGATAGAAATAAATGATGAACCTCCTTGTCCGCAGAGGCCGGATGCCCTTTGCCAGCATCTGTTAAGGTGACTACGGTCATAGTAACTGAAACAGAAAGAGAACAAATATGATGTATTTTCCCACAAAATAATCACGAGCCAGAATGTACCAACAAGTTGCAGTGGATTGGACGCGTGTCCCGAACCAAGACACCCCACCACAGGTGTAAGACGGTGGGGCGTCTACGTCGGCCATGAACCATCGACTTAGCTAGACACAAATGGACTGAGCAAAGCATCTGTTTAGACTGACGGGGTCAGCGGGACAGACGTTTACTCAATGCTATGCTGCCCGCACAGATACCCACTGTGCTACCTCTCTACGAGACAGATGATGACTTTCTTTTGTACTTACCACTTGTCTGCCTCCGCTCCACCACCACCCCCGTTCCCAGCTCCACATCTCCCATCATCATCCTGACGGGAGGTGGTGGTGGTGGTGTCGATGCCGCCGCTGCACTGGAGGCCGATGCGGTCGCTCTTCTATAGAAATAATATCAGGAATATATGTCATCATTTGTCAACTGATGTACACATTTACATGTTAAGTTGCGATGTTAAATGCGACATTTCAACATGAACGGAACTTATTACCTTTCTCGTCTCCTCACCCCTTGCCTCCTCACTTTCAGCGTCTGTCGCAAATGGGTTCGGACGGCGTCCCACCCGATATGGGGGAACGTCTTCTGCACCTTTAAGTAGGACATAAAAATAATTAAGACAGTGAATCTGGAAGGTAGTGAAGTATAACGTGTTGTCATGACAGCAACGAAAGGCAAATAAGAACACACGATAGTTACGTGAAGGTAGATTTTCATGCTGGGTGGTTTTGTGCCACACGGCCATAGTATCAAAATACGCATATTAAGGTAAGAGAATCTTCTAACAATGGGGCACTGCCGTGAAAACGTCATTAGCATGAACAAAACCATTATCTATATATTGCTTTCATCTTGATAACATACTCCCTTTCGACCCGGGTACCCACTCAACGCAAATGACGCCACATTATACACTTTACTTCTTACAGGTAGCCCCTCCCTCCCATACCCTACTAACTGCCATATCTTTCATATTGTGTTCAACTATATTCATCACTCTGGAAGATTTGAACAATCTCATTAACGCTATAGGTATTGGTGCGCCAGCCACTTCCATTTTATGTTTATGTCATCTTTATGTTTACTTTTTAATTATGTTTTATGACCAGCGGATTCACATAAGCACAACACGTGCTTTCTATATAATGCTGACAAATTCATGTGAATTAAAAAAAAACATAGCAATGCAAATCACTCAAACGCTATTGGTCAATATACCACTTTGGTAGACTTGCTTATTGTAATTGACAGTCAACACCTGCTTTGTATGAATCTGACATCATCAATGACTCTGATTAAATCAAAGTCGCTACTGATGGTTAGCGGACATATTTCGCTACTTCGCTTACCATCTCTACCGCCTTGTTGAAGTTTTTTCCTGACGATTCCACCACGTTGTACCGGTCCAAGGGGGCTCTGAGACAGTTGTAGAAAATAGGTTTGTACAATTTTTGTTGTTACCAAAGTAGTAAGTAAAATAACTTTTAGTATATTCTTCCTAAAAAAATTTGGGGAACTACATGTGTATCCATGATATATCAACGCCATCCTACTTTACCAGATACCAAAATTGATAACACTACTTAGCAATAAGTAAAGGTCTGTAACTATGTAAGTTTTAAATGGTAAAAAAAGTGTTATACACTTCAGTTGGAATCCCATCAAGACCGGAGACTTGCCCTTCTTTAAAATTTCTAACAAGAGAGCTTCAACTCACCAGTAGGCCTTCGGGTGATGAAACCAGCTTTCTTGAAGCATATGTTGATTGTCTCTCGGCCAGGCTCCTCCCAAGCTCTGCCGACCGAACTGTGATCTTCTTAGTAATTACGGATACCTGTGGTTGAATGGTTGCAAGGACTCTCATCGCTATCCTGAGACTAAGAATATATACAATGTCTATTATTAATGTTGACGTTATACAAGACGTCCAAGATTCTGAACTTAGATTTTTCTATTGAGGTGTTTATAATTTTCCACATAAGGCTTTGGTCTCCTTTTCCTTTGTCTCCTTTTTATGGCTTTGCGTCTAGGTGAGTCTTAGCTTTTTTCCGTGGAGCGACATTATGATTCTCCCTCACTCTTCTCTTGCGAAGTGGGGTGAATTGATCAGTCACATGCAAAAAATATCCATTAAGGCATCCGATACACTAGTACAGTCTAAAACTGTTTCCCAGTGAACTGACTTGAGACCGTCAAGAAAAGATTGTTGGGTGTACTGTTTATAAGACCTGTATTCATACCAGCGTGTACCACATGCCTTTCTTTAGCACATGCCAGGATAAGGTTATGTTCTGACGGTCCTCAAGAGATACTGCTTATCTGCCTAGGCCTGACTGGTGTATCAATGTTATTATATTATCTTATATTATATCATATATTATATATAACTTCTGGCTTCGTACCTTGCTCCTTGAGAATCTGAATTCTTCTCGCACAGGCCTGCCTGTCACTCCTATGCTGCTCCCACTTCTGTTTGCTTGGCACCATGTCCTTTTTTTCGAAAAAAAAAATGAAATATTCAGCCTAAGCAGATTGTTCTAATTAATATAAGAAAAGAGGAAGAAATTGATCCGTACTGTAGCAATTATTATACTTTTAAAACCCCATGTGTCTTTCTCCAACACAATCAAACTAAGTAAAATAAATGCACCTTGTGCTTCAGACAAGTGACATTTCCCTCCCCGATGTCAGTAAGCAGCAGGTAGCAAGTTTCCTGTCAGCCCAGGCATTCCGCAGAATATAATCTGGGTTACACTGGTTCTGCTTGGTTGGCCAGGTATGTTACCTGCCTCCCGCAAGTCCATGATGTTCTCCGCCTGTCTGTAGCATCTCCTACTGAGAGATGCCACAAACTTGTGAATCGAGTCAGCTTCTGCATCTGATGAAAACGAATAGAAAAAAAGGAAATTTTTTTTTATTTAAGTCATTCTTTTTATTGTTTCTTTTTAAAATGTACACAAAAGAGAGCATGGTAAAAAGAACAAAATAACTAAAACCACATGTATAACAACAAAACTACGTTAACACCAGTAAACAAATATAGATGATATAACGAGTATTGCAAAGAAAAAAAGTCAATCCCAATTACATACAGTTTCTTCATGGAGATGTGGAAAGTAGATCTGTTGTTTTCCCCATTTTTCCATATGTTTTTTTTTTTAATTTTATTTTGCCATGTTTTCTAACTTGAAGTAATGTGAAGTAATGTATATAAGAAAAAAGAAAAATGAGGTTGGACAGGACTGGATACCGATCGCTCAAATCCCCCAATATATATAACATTACAGAGACTAACATGTAAATGGTAACCAGTATGGCTAAAGTGCCATTCTTCCGCCTGTTGCCAAAACAGTGCAGCAAATCTACACTCCCAAAATAAATGAATGGAAGACTCTTCGTCTTCCTTACAGAAGCTGCATAAAAGGGACTCTATTAGCCCCCACCTGTGTAACATTTTATTTGCAGTTACAAATTTAACTTAATATAGGAATATACGCATGTGGGAGTCAATAGAGGTTTTGTAAATTAAACTATACACTTTTCCCCACATCACTGGAGTATTCAAATAGTCTTTCCAATAGTATTGCATAAAAAAGGGATACGGATACTTGTTGTTATTCGATTGCTGAAGCCAGCTTATGTCTCTACAGACAGGAACACTACGATGTATCTGCAGCAAGTTTTCACATTTTTGAAGCAGCTTAGGTGGGCTAATTTACCGATTAGCCCACCTAATTTGCCCCCGACCATGTTTGAGCACAGCATAATGATCGTAAGTCTCCTTTGATTGCTTCCCACTGTTGACCTTTCACAGACAGAGTCTTAGTTGATGGCCCTGATTGTATCTAAGGGGACTCTGTCCTCGCCAGTGGCCAATTCGCTGACACAAGAAGCAGGGATGTGTCCTTGGCGACCTGGATCCCCTGTATCTACCTGATGAATGGCTTCTGGTAAGACGCTTCCGAAGGCCGTTAAGGGAACGCCCTAACAGTCGGCACGGTGTTGAATATGGTCTTTCTGTCTACAGCAAGTACCAGAGAAACGTCTGTGTCGGCCAAATTTGCTTGGAAACATCTGTGACTACAGTGTCATCCTCGGTCACGCCCGAGTGCACAACAATATTGGCAATACATCTAAGTCTAGATACATACTAAGTCTGTCTTTCTCTCTACGGTACTGTAGTCGAAAAGGAGAAGACTATTCAAGTTACGAGATCGGCCTCACCTCACTGAATTTGCCTGGATCTGATTACCTCAACAACCAAGTAAGACGCTTGTCAACACTGACCTGCAGTGTGTTGCATAAGTCTGCCAGTTGTGGTGATATGAAGGATGGTCGTTTCATCTTTTTCATCTTTATGCCATCGACCTCACTGTCTTCTTCGTCTGACATGAAGTCAGCGGTACCAGTAATATCATCTCCTGTTTTACAATCTTTTCTTGACGTGAGGTGCCCCATGCGTAAGTTAGTTAGCATCGAAGGGTCTTTTGCGTGCTTACACCGGTACCGACAGATCGAGAGGGTGTGCCGGGTTGGTTAATCCGTTCCTAATAGGATCTGGCGTTCCCGCTGACATAGGCTCGTCTTCCAACTGACTGGCTTGATCTAGGGTCTACGACCAGTTATTCGTCTCTCCTAGCAAAAAAGATAAAACACAATGTGGTTGACGGAAGCCCTATCAAAAGTTTACATCAACTAACATCGACACGTACCTTGAAAACCAGCAGATCGGTCAGCATAATGTTGTCTGTGAAAAATGTAAGCACATTATATTGTATCGTTAGCAACTACAAACAAATGTAATTTTATATTATGGACGTAACCCGAAAAAAGACAAACATCTTTATACAGACTCACCGCTGTTGGTAGTGTTGCCGACATCGGTATCAAAGTCGCTGGCTTACTTCGTCCAAGGTCAGCACGTCGTCTTCGTCGTAGATAATTAAGAAAATCCGTTACATTTAATATGCAATTTACATTAATATTTACATTGAAATGCATTGTTACTTTCAATGTTGGCCGACTTCATTTCGGTTTGTTGATACTAAATACTCATACAATTCTACCAGAACATTGGCAAACTTCAGAATCCAGAAGTCTCTACCTGTCGGTCCGGTGGCTGTTACCAATGGGTAAGACAATTTGTCTAGCGGAAGTAATGGCTGGTGATAACTTGTGGTGGTGAGAGCTCTGTGTCTATCACAAACAGGTTTGTCTCGTCTTCCCGCTCAGCCGGGGGCCGCCACTTAATGTACGCTAGGTTGGACTCTACACTCAGGAAGCGCGGGTATATCAGAAGACCGTGGATTGGAAAACAAAGTCTTTAATAAAGACGCGGTCGGCGTGCTTAGACCCGGCTACACTTGGTCTCCCATCCTGGGTGCTCTCCTCAGGTGCCTCCATTGCTGCCAGGAAGTCCCGCCTGAACCCGATTGCGGTTCCATCACAGATTATCACAGATGGTTCTTCACCACACAGGGGACAGCAGAAGACCTGAAATATACATACCGGCACTGAATTAGACATTGCTCTGTTATCTGTCCTGTGTTTCCTTATTACATTTTCACCAACTACAGGCATCCCAGTGAGCAAATGATAATTAAAGGGGAAGGGACTGCTGTGAGGCTGATGCCAAGTGTTTGTTGATCTCGTTTGGGGGAAGCAAGGTCCACGCCTGGTATGTCGATAGGTGGTGACTCTTTACGGATGTTGGCCATTTCTTTAATATTTTGGTACCACTTCCTGGTGTCTGCTGTCTTAAGATTCTCGATCCCGTCCCTGTAGAATCCCTTCTTGACTATAGCAATCTCTCGTGCGATCTTGTTCCTTAGGCGTTTCCAGGTGTCTGTCGCTGAAGTAGGAGACTGATAAAATTTCCCAACGTTCGTGAGGATCTGGTCAAGTACCGCGTTGCCTCGAGTAGGAACTTGCACAACTTGTTGTAAGG
The DNA here is from genome assembly GCF_001625305.1 of Branchiostoma belcheri. NCBI lineage: Eukaryota > Metazoa > Chordata > Leptocardii > Amphioxiformes > Branchiostomatidae > Branchiostoma > Branchiostoma belcheri. The sequence continues at coordinate 969,302 of NW_017802536.1, forward strand.
AATGGTCACGACAGAGGGTACTAGTGTCAAGATGATTCAGATCTCCCATCACGAATAAGCCGATGTCTGGATAGGAGTTCTTCAGTGCATCAATCGAGTCGGACAGGTGGGCTACAATGCAGATTCGTTTCGTGAAGCTGGGGGCTTGTACACACCACACAGCGCGATGGACGAGATGTCCCGATGGGAGCCAGTACGGGCGGAGGTGTACCCAAACACATTCCAAGTCCGGTGGAACAAGTACGTCCAGGACCATTGACGATACAGTTGCTTTGGTGTACACTGCTACTCCACCTCCGCGTTTGTCGGATCGACATTTGGCGAACGTGTTAAAATTCGGTATGCCAGTAGCTGAGTTCGGCAAGCAGGGAGTAAACCAAGTCTCGGTTACTACCGCAATATCGATGGAAGTGGTGGTCAACACTGCTTCAAGTTCGTCAATCTTGTTCACGAGAGATCTGGCGTTTGACATAAGTATGCGAGGCATGTATTGTCGTTGATCTGGTACGTTGTTTTGTTGATCGATTTTGATTAGACGCAGCTGTCTTACACGGTCTTCAGAATGTTGAATGCCCCATCCTGATTTGCATGTGAGTGCTGGGGAGGGGCGATGGCCAACAATAGAAGTGATTTCACGTACCGTCTTTCGCCCGGCTTTTTTTCCTAGGGCTCTACTTTTCAGTCGTAATAAGCCACAAGGTCGTAGGCTGTTTCTGACTTTCTCCCTTGCACGTGGGTCAAACGCGGCCGTAGTACGCCGTAGACTTTTTTAAGAAGGCTATTGAGTAACGGAGGAATGTGCCCGGTGACGCCATTGTTCCAGCTATCGACGGGTCGTCGCTGTCAGTTGTCGTTGTACGTCAATAATCACACAGAGCTCGGTAAATTTCAGTCATTGCCGATCTTCACATATTCTTGTACCTCAGAAGTCATACGTTTTTCGCATTTCTCACATAAAAGAATGGCTGAAGACACCAAGTAGCACTCCTGTTGAGGATCTGTAAATTAATCGCGGCTGCCCCGCAGGAGCGCCACAAAAACAATGAAGCATTGATACTACCTTCGGCCCAGCTGCCCATTGAACTTCATAGCTAGAGATCTCCCCAGATTGTCATCTGAAGCCTCATACTTCTTGTTTACGGTGATGAACTTAAGTTGCCAGAACTTACCTTTCTTGTAAGAGGATATCAGGTAAGAGGATATCAGTTTGTCTATCTGTTCAAACTTACCAAGATATACAAGAATGCCAAAGTTCTCCTTCCTCACCTCCATTGATGTTTTTCAGACAGTCTTTCAAAAGGTTCTTTCTACGGTACCAGGTAGAGCATTTCAGCTCCATCATCTCCATTGTCGTAGGGTTGCGTGCCTTTGGAAGGTTACCTTCCTTATCAGCAATGTCTCTTACTGCATGATACTTGGCTGCCTCTTCTTCTTTCCTACGAACATTCTCCCACTCCTGCTTCACGCATTCCTGCTGGCGAACTAAAAACACCGCTTTCTCCTGCCAACCATGCGAGCTGCCTCTCGTCTCATTCGAGTCACTAGAGCCTCCAGCCTACTTTCCTCTGCCTCCAGCCTACTTACCTCAGCACCCAGCCTACTTACCGCGGCTTCCAACTCTTCCTTTTCCACGGCTGATCTGCTTCCCTCTTTCGCTTAGTCTTCGTCTTTTCAGTGTAAGTCCAATATGGAAACACCTTTTCTGTTGAACAGGGCTCGATTGCTCGCCGTCTACTACCACCTGTTGGTGCCTATCCAACAACCAATTCTTGACCCATACTAGGTTTTTGCCCCATATCCCGTGGTATTGTAGTTTATTGAGAAGCCTGTTGTGGGGAACACTGTCAAAAGCTTTTGAAAAGTCGAATATGGCCATGTCAATCTGTAAACCTATGTCGAACCAGGCGGTCAAATCATGTAGAGTGTTTACTCCCTGTGAATCGCAGGAATGTTTAGCTCTAAAACCATGTTAAGTGGTGGGTTTTCAAGTAGTTTTTCATTGTAGCTGAAAATGATATATGTTGTAGTAACTTTCAACATACGCATGTGAGTGAGACCGGCCTATAGTTGGTTGGATCACTTCTTATCCCCTTCTCAAAGACTGGGTTGATGAAGGCTATCCTCCAATCCCCCGGGACCTGGCCCGTGTCAAGCGACTGATTGAAAATGATATGTATCATGGGGCTGATCTCTACAGCATACTCCTTTAATATCCCGTATGGTATAAGGTCTGGGCCACAGGCTTTGCCTGGGTTTATTCCCTGCAAAGTAACCTCGACCTGGGGCATGTCAGGGTAGGGACTTGCCCCCATGTCGGGTACGGTGGAGAGATCTTCCTCTGTGAAGACAATCATACTGCTAACTGACGCCTTCCCTAGCCCATCCACCACAGCTTCCTGCTCTTCACATACTGCCAGAATTATTTTGGATTGTCGAGAGCTTCATGTAGTATTTCCTTGAGGTATTCATTGTGTGCTTATTTTAAATTTTCTGTCCGATTAGTCTTCGCAAAGTTTTGGAGTTGTTCCAACCTTGTCCCAGCGTCGAGTGTTTAGCTTTATTGTACAGTTTTTCCTTCTGCATGCTCCTGCCCTCCTCCTGCCATTGTTATCGTCACCCCCAGGACGACACATCTTAAAAAGACGAAACCTAAACGACTTCCTACTTACAAATGTACCAGAACGTTGTCAAAGTTCAGAATCCAGAAATCTCTATCTGTCGGTCCGATGGCTGTTACTAATGGGTTAGACATTTTTTTCTAGCGGCAGAAATGACGGGTGTTGTGGTGTCGATCACAAACAGGTTGGTCTTGTCTTCCCGCTCAGCCCGGGGCAGCCACTTAATGTACGCTAGGTCGGACTTTCCACCCAGGAAGCGGGACGGACAAAGAACTGGATTCGACCGAAGGAAGGCCCAAATCCTCCCCAGTCCTTCGCCACAAATGAGGAGTGCTCCCGGCACCTTACCTCCACCGCTTCGCACGTGTAAGAAAAAACAACAGAATTCACTCATTAGAAGAAATGTACTTGATTAAATCGGGGCGCAGACGCAAAGACACAAGGAAATACTACAAAATGCAGTTGCTGGCTAGGAGAGTCAGCCCGCGAGAGGGTTAGTTTTCTCTGCGCGGTCAGTCAAACCCCATGGTGGCCAAACTCTCCTGGCAAAGATTCTCCTGTATAGTCTAGTAGAGTTGAAAACTAAGCATGGAGGTCGAAGACCATGCCTTAATAATTTAAGTTAGTAATCGACATCCTTAGCTAGCCTTTTGTTTTCCACAGAGAACCCTTCGGTGATAATTTTTGTAGCACACGGATGGTGTAAAATTGACTTTTGATTTACAGTCACCATTATATTACCTATATTCTGGCGACGATCCTCTGGGCAACGAAATGCGTCGTACTCCGACTGGATGGCCCCTGTAATGTCTCCTGCTCCTTGGCTCATAGCGTTCTGTCTGGTTTCCAAGACTTAATGGCTAACTGACTTCCAGACTTTGTTCTTTCTGTAATGATCTATGCAAAATAATTCCTAGCATTTCTTCATTATGTGCTTCACAAATAAGTAATTCTCCTTGGTGTGATTTACAGTCTGGTCAGAAACTTTATGCGCGACAAAAATCAATGCGAGTGTATGTTATACGCATAATAAAATCAACATGGCCTTAGTAAAATAACATGACTAAGTGGCTTCAAGTTACTATACAACAATAAAGTAATACATGTATTCACATACTGTACAAGTATAGCTTGAGGAAGATTTTACCTTATAAGCTTAGTAGTGCGGTGAAGCTGACGTTGGTCGGTATTTGACAAGGTCCTCGCGCTGCTGATCTGACAACTCACAATATTCTTTAGTGGTTTTCGTTTCTTTGTGAAAAAAATGCGTGAGTTGACTGTCTCTGTTGGCTGAGGCCCTCTCAGTATGTTGATTGCCATGGTTTTGGGAATGCCCCCCCTCCTGGGGGGTGTGATGTTGAGAGAAGTCCATGGCTTGGCAGAACTCGGATAGCTGTCGGTTGATAAATATTAGGATTTAAAAAAGTAACACTGTTAGGTATAATATAATGGGAACTTGTCTACTACGATTATATATATACTATTAGGTAGTCGTTTGTTACCCGTCTATTAGGTTTTGGTTGTTTAACAGTATTGTTATTTAATCTGAGTACCTTGGTAGTAATTGAGTATACAAAGAACAATAGTGATTTTATTGGTTCTGTTAAACAATTTACAAAACACGCACACGCGCACACAAACAAATACACATACTCGTACACGCCGGGACAAACATGGTTAGACACAGATGCACATGTGCGTAATATCATTTTATTTTTTCCAATTTTGTTTTTCTCGATCGGTCTAGTAAAAGCAAATTTAAGAAAAGGATTGTTGATGGAAGCCTAACCGTTTTCTGTTCTTAAAAATTACATTATCTAATTATCAAGATTTAAATCAATAATTCAATTCTTACAAGAGATAACATCGACGCCTACCTTCAAAATTTGTGACATGCCACGCTTTCAGTGTAGGGGTCTCTGGGTGTATTGAACCCTCTAACAGTCTCGTTTGAAACACCTGATGAAAGCGACACCTCCGTGAGGTTTTGTGTTGGTTCCGACAGATAACTATTACCTGCACGGCCAGCAGATCGGTCAGCATAACGTTGTGAAAATACAAGCACGCAATATTGTATCGTTAGCAACTACTAACAATTTGATGCAATATAAATAGAAGTAACGGGAGGAAAAGACGAGTAAGTATATATATATATATAAAAAGACTCACCGCTGTCGGTGATGTTGCTGAGATCGGGCTCAAATTAGCTAGCTATTACATGTATTTCTTCTAACGCCAGCATGTCGTCTTCGTCTTAGCGTCACATTACTTGTCTTTTTTCATTAATTATCTGAGTTTGACAATACATCAGGGACATGGATTAGCAAAACAATTCCTTACAACAATACAATTGCAAGTCCAGTCCTGCCATCTTTAGCATAGATTACACATCAGAGCGTGGTGGCGAATCGTGATGTCTAGTACATGATACATAAAGAGAATCTTAAATGCAGTTAAATTCAGATCAGCATCAAGATTGATTAACGAGCTTACTTAGTGGGCTGTTAGGAGAGGTCGGTGATGGTCTTCTGCTTCCTTTTACTCAATCGGAAGATGTGGATGCTTCCCTCCAGCTTCACATATTTATTGTAGTCTTTGTGGTCGTGGAACTGCATCCAGCGTCTGAGGAGATCCAGGGTGCGGTCCACACTTGTTGAAGACGGGGAGGGGGTAGCTCTTCTTCGCCGTCGCCTGGAGACTCGTCGTGGGTGGACGTGGATCCTCTCGCCTCGCGCACTTCCTGACACCGTTCCTCGTTAGTCGGGCGCCGGTGCAGTTCTCACCGGCGTGGATGTCGACGGAGTCCTCAAACTCCTCCTGTGTACCCTCAGGTGCTGCCACGATCTCTTGTGGTGAGGTCGGCCCTGCCAAAGCAGCTACGAACGGTGACTTCTTCCATTCCCTTCCAAGACAATCTCACCATGGAGAGGGTTTCAAAAAAACGTCGTAGTCTTGGCGAACTTCTGGGCGTTGTTGACCTCATCATTGTCCACGGCATTGATTACTCGACGCAGCATCTGTGCTCTTTACAGGGCCTTGACGTTTCGAATAATGCCCTGGTTCAGTGATTAGATTAGCGAAGTCGTGTTGGCCGGCAAGAACACGAGGCGGATGTTGTCTAGGGGGATGTCGTGTGGGTGGGCCATGCAGTTATCCAAGAGAAGTACGATCTTCTTCCTGCGCATTCCCATCTCAACGTTGATTATCCGTACCCACTCCTTGAAGATGTGGCCGTCATCCATCCCACTCCCAGGGCAGAGGGACTAGCTGACCACGGAAGCACCTCGGGTTCCGACTGTGTCCGATGACCTGGGCAGGGGTGTCAGCTTGTCGGTGCCAGTCATGTTACAGAAGAACATGACACTGATGCGGTCCATGGCCTTTTTGGTGTCCTCGGCGGTATGATTCGCATGTACATACAGAACTACCGATCTGAAGGATCTTGCGATAGATGCCCTGGGTTAGGTGGAATGCGCAGCCCGTCCTGCTGCAGGCCGGGAAGACCACTCTCACCACCCCTCTCCCCAAAATTTCGTCCCCGAAGTCCATCACAAAGTTGTCAACGCGAGAATCCATCGGTAGTACATCCTTGATTTGCCCGGAACACCTATAACCACAAAGACGAATTTTGTTGTTTTATCAGAACTAACCGAGTCGTAGAATCAATCCACAAAATTAAGCCTTTGTTTTGAGGTAAAATCCTACACTTCCTCTATGTAGTCCTTCTCGCTCATCAGGCCGATGATTACTTGTTTGTAGCCCTGGTCCTGCCGGATGAAGGCGTGCATTCCAAAAATCTGGGTGAAGGCGGCCGTACTACGTAGAAAGCACCTTTACAGTACTAGTCATTGGCAGAGATCAGGTACGTTGTCACCCTGACCCACACATAAGGATTATTGGGAAAAAAACTAAAACACCTTCTCTCTAAACTTGGCATCAACATAGATATTACTGTAGCCTCTGTACTATTTGGGAAGAACTTCTATGTGACCCTGGCAAAATATGCCATTTAACTGCCATGGATCAGATATAAAGGCAATCCAGAATTACTAAACAAAATGTTCTACATATATTTACCACCCTCAAACAATAAGTATGGAAAACTAGTAGGTAGACACTCATATATGCAGATTATTCACGGACATACAGGTATAGGTCCACAGACATACAGGTATAACAGCCACAGACGTAATGTTGTCATAGAGCAACGATTTTTTTTTCAAAATCAAGCGAATTTACTTATCCATAAAAATTACTTACTGTGGCCGAACCTGTTAAGACGGCAGGTAATATTTAATATTTTATTTATTTCAGCTTTATTACAACAAAATGTAAAAGGTTGGGGGAAATAGGAACATACTCCTTTTTAATGCCCCCACCAATATAAACTAATAAGGATTACATAAATAATAAACAAAATAAACTAACAAAAACCATAACAACACTATTTACAAGGGTGATGACAAAGAATTAACAAATCATATAATGAACGTTGAAGTAAATAGAACGGCGAGCCAACGATAAATAATACATCATTCGATAAGTAATAAATGATACATAACAGGTCAGCAGCAGTATGAGCAAAAACAACAAATTAAAACAGTAACGATGATAATATTGATAAAAATAATAATATCAATTAGTAACAACATTTGATTTGAAAAGGTACCTAGCAAAATAATTCAAATGAATAAATAAATTAATCATAATAATGATAACAAGATGTCTGATTTGGGTGATTATATATAGAATGGAGAACAATTGCGACAAGGACATCGAGTAAGCCAGGTGCATATATTGTTGGGATCGAATCTGTTGTTGGTAAGAGAGAGATAGTAAACTAGGGCTAATTTCTTAAAGGGGGTTATAGAGGCTGTGGGGCATAATTTTAAAAGTCTAATATCAAGGGGTAAGGCGTGTAGGGGTAAGGCGTTCCAAATGGGAACAACTCTTTGGAAGAAGTAATTTTTATAAGTAGTAGTGAGGCATTTTTTTGGTTGAAGCTTGGGCTGAGAGCTAGATCTTAATGAAGTATGAGGGTAAGTTATGAAGTGCTGAATATCTATTTCATAATGGCCTAGAAAACATTTAAACAGGAAGGATAGGTCACGTAGTTCTCTGCGATAGGAAAGGTAAGAGAGAGCAGTTAATCAGTCGCTCCCTGTAATCCGATGTATAGTCGTTAAGGATATATTTTGTGGCACGTCTCTGGACTTTTCAATGGGAATGATTAGGTTATGATTGTGAGGGGACCAGATCATCGAAAAGTATTCAAGTTTAGGCCTAACAAGGGTTACATATAGATTTTGACGTTAACTGGGGCACGGTGACCAACAGACCTTTTAATAAAACCAAGGGTTGAATTCGCCCTGGAGGTGATACATTTAATGTGGTTCTTCCAAGACAGGAGGTGGGAGATAGATACTCCAAGGTCACTTAATTCTGTGACTGAGGACAGCACATGACCCTCCATTTTGTATAAATAATGGGACACCGGCGTTTTAGACCTACAGATTGTGAGAACTTTACATTTAGAGGTATTGAATTTCATCTTCCAAGTGTAGGTCCAGTCGACCATGCTGTCAATATCTCGTTGGAGAGAAATACTATCAGAAGGCGAAGTTATTTGTTTAAAACATTTGGAATCATCTGCGTACAGAGCCATAGGGCATTCTATAAAAGAAGGTAAGTCATTAATATATAATAAGAAAAGTAAAGGTCCCAAAATGGACCCTTGTGGGACCACAGACATAACAGGGAGCCATTCCGAGAAAACTCCTTCAACGACTACTCGCTGTCTACGATTAGACAGATAGTCGGAGAACCAGTCAAGTAAATTAGAATGAAAGCCAAATGTTCGTAGTTTGTGTACAAGAAGATGATGCGGAATGCTATCAAAAGCTTTAGAAAAGTCCAGGTATATTATATCTACCTGGCCACTGTGGTCGAGAATTGTCCCAATTGTCTGAAAGGTTTCTAGAAGTTGGGTTGCAGTGGATCTTCCCTTTACAAAGCCATGTTGAAGGGGGTGTATTTGTGCTTGGAGATGGGGGAAGATTTTATTAAAAACACAACGCTCCATTACCTTGCTCACAATACTTAATAAAAATATGGGCCTCTACTTTTCAACAAGTTCTCTATTACATTTCTTAAAGACAGGACAAATGTTGGCTTCTTTCAATTTTGCTGGAATTTTGCCAGTGTGGAGACTTTTGTTGAAGATTGTAGTGAGTTGAGGGGCTATGACATGCGCGCCTTCTCGTAGAATCACCGGGGATATAGAATCTGCACCAACAGCTTTTGTACAGTCTAAGGTAAGTAAGACGTCCAGAACTTCCTCAACTGTAAAATCAATATTGCCCAGGAAGGCATGACGGAAGGCACAGATGTCCGGGAGAGGCTGATTAACCGCAGGAGAAGTGAAAACAGAGTAAAAGAACTGGTTAAACAGGTTTGCCTTTTCTTGAGGTGTCGTTCCAAGATTATGGTTGTACTTCAGAGCTTGAGGTAATAATCTGACATCTAGCTTTGTAAGACTGTTCGGAAGTAAACCAAAAGGCTGGATACCAGGCTGAGCATAAACAAGAGTTCCACGATATCATACCTTTGCCAAATGATGTTAATCCTTCAAGTTGACTAATTATACATTCTTACTCGTTGATTTTGCAAATAAGAGCCTCATTTGTATGGATTATATCAGTTGATCATATTCTCCACCCAAAAGGAGCCTTATCTAACAAAAAAAGCTAAGCTACAAAAGCTATTCTAGCACTGCCTCAAAAATTATGCAAATGAGGTCATGATTTGAAAAAAAATGTTTATAGATGTTCACTTCACTTTCAAATGCGGGAACTATAAAATTCTCAGCTTACTACTAAAAAAATTATAGTAATTGCCATTATTTATGCAAATCAGGTCTTTATTCACATAATCTCACTCACTCACTCAAGGCCGCATGCTTCCGAGGGAAGCGTAGCGCCTCGGCATATGGATCTCCAGGTGGTTCTGTCCTGGGCTGCCTCCCACGCAGTGTCGAGGTTGAGGGAGACAGCCAGAAGGTCATCCTTCAGTTGATCGCACCAGGTTCGTCGTGGGCGGCCTCTGGGACGGGACCATGCAGTGGGGGCCGGCTCTCTCAGTAGAGCAGCAGGCTCCAGGAGGGGCACCGCCCTAGCAATATGGCCAAAGAGCCGGAGCCTGGCCAGCCGTATCTTACTGGTCAGGGGAGGCTGTTTGGTGATGTCACGCAGGGTGGCGTTGGGTACTCGATCAAACCACCTGATGCCGAGCAGTCTTCTAAGGCATCTGGTGTCGAAGGCGTTAACACGGAGTTCATGGGTGGCTGTTAACGTCCACGTCTCAGAGTTGTACATGAGGATGGATAGTACCAAGCCTACGTTTTTTGTTTTTTTTTTATTCAGAAACACAATGAGAATTACAAATGAAAAGACATGGACTAAGTGACTGCGAACTCAAGTTAGGTACAACTTATATTCTCGCAGCCACTTTTACAATGAAAGAAAAATATTTTACAAGACAATTAAAAATACATGAGACCTCGCGTGAGTAACAAACCTCCCATCCCAGAAGACACATACAGTTAGAATCTTTTTGTTTCTAATATATAGTTTTGTGCGGCTAACATTATTTTGCAGTTGGTATCATACAAACAAAGGAAACTACCGCGTAGAACTAAATATTGTATGGAATTATCAGAAAGGGTGTTTAAATCAACAATATTACCAAGTATACTTGAAAGCTTGCCAAAAAGGACTAAGCGCTGGTAGGTGTACGGCCAGGATTGCCACGTCATCCGCATAATCCAGGTCTGTGACGGTGGAATCACCAAAGCTGACACCGCAGTTGCACTGCTCCACAGTTCTCCCCATGACGTGGTCTATCGCAACGTTAAAGATGGTTGGGGCTAACACACACAACCCTGTCGGACGCCGCTGTTGATGACGAAGCTGTCAGAGAGCAGACCGTTTACTTTCACGCGGGAGGACGTGTTAGAGTACAGTAGAGAGAGCAGGTGCACTAGCTTGGCAAGGACGCCTAGGGCCTTGAGTAGAAGCCAGAGAGCATTCCTGTCCACCGAGTCGAAAGCCTGTTTCATGTCGACATAGGCTGCATACAGCGGTTTCCTGAATTCCCGTCTTTTCTCGGCAAGTAGGCGGAGAGTGAGAATCCTGTCCACCGTGGAGCGACCAAGAGTGAAAAACCGCTTTGCTCCTTTCTTTGCTTGCTGCGGAGAAGAGGGCGCAGCCTTGTGAGCAGGATGTTAGCGAGCACCTTCCCGGGCACGCTGAGCAGGGTAATCCCTCTATATAGTTGCTGCATACATCTTTATTTACATCATCAGTAATCTATATATTCTAGGATGTTTTTCTCGTTCTCAATTACATGTCACAGGTGTTCATATTCCTATTATTGAACTAGGCAGATTCAAAGAATTTCCTACTTAATCATGCAAATTATCTCCTGATCTGCATAATTTTTATTTAGTTCTGTCAAGCATCACTTCAGCTACCTACCTACCAAAAATCACCATTCACAAAACTACAAGTACCAATCCATCATCTGGTTCTTGAGTTATTCTCCTTCGATTATTTTTCAACAAAGGCTCCTGCAGTTACAGAACAACCGCTAGGGGGTCCAAACTGATGCTATTTCCTCCTTTATTTAATAGCCCAAGAGCTGTCTACAAACTAAAATTCACGACCCTAGCTTGTCCAGATCATGAGATATCAAAACCGGAAGATCTGCTGCAGTACTAAAAAAAGCCACCAGGGGGCCCAAATCTAATCATTTCTAGGACTTATCAAGACCTACCCACCTACCAAGTTTCAAAATAATGCATATAAAGCTCCTTGAGTTATACTGTTTACAGACAGACGGACAAACAGACGCTACGGAAAACATAACCTTCTTTACGAAGGTAATGATGTCACTTTAACTCTATCGCTCCAATTATCATAAAGATGTTTCCCAAAAGCATGTATGCAAAACGAACAAAGAAGTGTTACATGTAAGTGCATAATTAAATGCATAAGAATGAATTATTGGTTTTACAAATGGCACGTAGATTTTTAGTGCTGAATAAAACATTTGTGCGGGACGAAAATGAGTGTTGTTGTTTTTTGTTGAAATGCTTTATATCCCAAGATATCATTAGTTTCAGAAGCCACAGCTACCCCAGCAGAGCGTAATCTGCAGTACCTATCCTAGCCGCTGCTCAAAAAAAAAAATTTCAGAAGGACCGTCAAACTGAAAAACAACGTTGGTCTTTTCGGTTAGATAAGAAGTATTGCTACGATAAGTGAGGTGTGTAATTTATTACTTAGGACTCGAGAAAAAGTCTCATAAGCAATCAAATTTTAGGGTTGTCTGGCTGAAGGGGTTGAAAAGAGTAGAAATTTGGCCAAACAAACAGATAACAATGTAGGGGAGTTGGTCTGCTCCTAGCCGCGGCGACTGTTGCAGGGCCTCTCTTGTGTTAGGGCTAATGTAAAAGACTGCAAGCAAGAGAAGCCCTGCAACAGTCGCCGCGGCTAGAATGCTCCTTGAACTGCACTCACCTAGCGGCACAGACTTCCCTGTTATGATATCTGCCTACATGTATTTGTCCCATTTTAATATTTCCAGCATCGTTGTATGTAGTATCGCAATTTAGATATACTACTTGACTTAACACATTATCTCAGAAATGTCACGTTCTGTAGAACAAATGTCGGGCCACCATTAAAAAGTCACCCGACCAGTTCGTCGCCCGCGGCGGTGTGGTCTCATTGAACTATCGATAGCGACAGAGGCGAGTTTTGTTCCCACCAACACCAGATTTGTGACGCCAGCCGCCGTGCCAATATCATGTGTACACACTACAACAACACAGACAGACAGGTGAGACAAATTTCTTTCTTCACTACATAGTCTGAATCTCACCTGTGCGCTCGACGTTTCAGGGTCTTATGCCTGTTTCTTGTCGTAGTTTTGTCTTGTTCTTGGGTGGCAAAATGTGAACGCCATTTTCTTCGGTTAAATTGTGCTTGTGTCATTGGATCATGTCTTTCGCGGTTTGTGTTCTGTCGCTTGGTCTAAAGGTTCTTGACAACAGGCAGTGTTTTGGGGTTGAAGCATTTAGTCTATAATAATTGGGCATATCCATATAAAGGACACACTGGCCATGATATAGCTCAAATACCTGTCTGTCGTCTGCATGCAGCGATTGTCGTTAACCTTTGACATATTCAATTAGATTAAAACATTCCTACGTGTGGTCAACAATGACTTTCTTTTTAGTCAAAGATTTTGTATATATTAACTTCTAACTACAACATATTAGTCGTGAGAGCAAGATCTTTGACCCGAAAGAACCAGTTTCGAGAAAACTCGACTACATGTATACGCAAAACAATTAATTGTAAATAGAAAACCTAGAAAAAACACGTCAATATTGCAAAGTATACAAATTCTCCAGTACACGTTTGGTCCCAAAAGCTTTTCATTGTAAGGTGTAGCGACAACCACAACAACAACAACAACAACTACTACTACTACTACTACTACTACTACTAAAAATACTACTGCTGCTGCTATCATCACTACTTCTACTACTAACTAGTTACTACATGTAAAGACCACTTTAGCATTATTTTCTTTACGGTGAAACAATTCTTTCAAATTACAGGTATCAAAGCGGAAAGACAGTTGGAGACTTTGAGCAATCCAAAGCGCACCTCTCAGAATCTACTTTGGAAGCAGAAAGTGTGTCGTGGTGAATCGTAGGCCACTCTGCCAATCAAGTCATTAACATAATTAAAAAAAGGACAAGTCATTGTTACTATATGGTAAAAATGCTTTCTTATTGGTCAAGCTCAAAATTCCTATTTCTGCCAATTTTGATTCTGAGCACTGGAGCCGCACTGGCTAGCTATAGGGAAAGGGGTACGTGAATTTTTTTTTGTGTGTGTGTCTTTCTGTCTGTGTGTGTTTTTCCACAACTTTCTTGTCGGGCGAGCGCTCCCACACCAAGGAAACCCAACGTAATTGCACCATAAACCACAGAACCTAAAATAAAAAGAAACCTCTGATAAAGAGCGTGCCGCTCCTTGTACGCCTTCAAACTGTAGGAGTGTAGGACTCGTCTGGGAATACACGTAAGCCGGGCCGACGACTAACGCTGCAGAACGTGGGAGGGCACGCCCGGTACTAGCACGCCGCTTTGTCACTCTGTCGTTGCGGAGACTTTCAATCACCGGTGGTCAGCCATTGGGGGTTAAAATCATCTTTATTCCATACAAGATGAATGACATATTAAATACATAGCTAAAAACCTAGGACAATCCTTTGTCTCATGTTTAGGTAACAAGAGGAGGACGCAAGGTGGACAGACAAAAATACAATATACTAGTCACTGTGTGCATCGGACATACAGACGTTCTCTGTTAAAAATTGCCATATATAATTATGATTACGGGTACATTATATAACAATTACAATTTAGAGTTCTTAAAAAAGACAGCAGCTAAATTTTACATCTAATTATTTACAGTAGAACAATCCTGAAGTGCATTCCCAAGCAGGCGTGTTTCTGGCACAATAGATTGCATAAGATGCACAAAGTGCACACTTTCCCAGTCTACTTTTAAGATGTCTGACTTCACGGTCTTTGTGACTGACCGGACAGAGTGACTTCAGCTTTGCAATGTTCTCGCCGTTAATCCACCCTCTGCTTCCTACTTCGACTGTAACAAGAGTAGCCCTGTATCCACTATGAAAGTTAATGTCATTAACCAGACTTTCGTACTTCGCCGATTTTCTATCCTCGGCGTCCTGTGCATTCTGATCAAACGGGACGGTAAGTTCAATCAGGGTCAGCGTTCGTTTGACAGGATCCTGGACTGTGATGTCAGGTACCAGCGGTGTCGGTAGGATGTCTGGGGGAATTGTGCTTTTACATTTCTGGGGTTTTAATGTCAGATGGATGCTTTTGAGATTCCGATCCAGCGTGTTGAGGATCCGTTGCATGGATCTTGATCTGCATATGGTTAGAGCCAGATCGTCAGCAAATGCAAATGTGACGTGAGTTTTATTCTTCATCACATACCCATGAGCTTCTTCAGTGCGCAGGTACTCCAGGGGCAGGTTAATAACAGGTAAGAAGATCGCAACTGACAGGGTGTCACCTTGGAATGTACCCACCTTCAACTGGAACAGGTCTGATGAGAAGCCTGGACATCTCACCTGGGCGGTGAGGTTACTGTAAAATACCTTGACGTAATCGCAGATTTGTTGTGGTATTTGGTATCGCTGTAATGCCAGCTGGATGAGATCATGGGGAACGGACCCAAAGGCATTTTGTAGATCGAGCCATGCAACATGTACGGTTTTTGATGATGTTCTTGCATTTCTGATGAGCTCATTTAACACAAAGGAATGTTCAGCACAACCCGACACGCCCGTCAGGAACCCCTTCTGTACCTCGCTATCAACAAAGCCGTTTTTAACAAGGAAGTCAATGATACGGCCCCCTATGATAGAATGAAACAGCTTGATTTATAGTGTTAAAAATTACTTCATGCAGCATTTAACCAATAATTGAGCAATGTAGCCTTTTTTAACACCTCGATGTCTTAAGTGTGCATAGGTCATGAATGCTTATCATTTAGTAGATGTAATATTTTTAAATTTACCGTTTTGTGTTCAACATGTGGTCTAAAGTACCTTGCAGAATTATGACAGTTGGCAGTACATGTAGACTGTTATTCGAAATGACAAAAACAAGAACAAGTTGCAAAAATTTTCTCACTTATCGGAACGGAGCATAGGAATGTAGACTATTAATGTGTTTATAGATCAGCAAACTAAATGTGTGAATGAATTGAACCAACTTTTGTGAATGAATTGAACAAACCTTTTTTGTCTCTAATATGCATTTGTCTAACTGCATGTATCCCCGCTACTCTGTGCACTAAAGTTGACACTACCCTACCTTACTCTCTTCTGATACCCTTATGTCGATGTTAGAATCTTTTGGTTCTTTCTCTTTGAATACGAGACGACAAACGTGAATTGGCATACACGCGTATCCTTGCAAACTAATGTATAGCATACACGCCTATCTTTGCAAACTTTATATACATGTAGCAGACGCGCCTATCCTTGGTATAACATACGTTCCTATATAACCTTACAAACGTCTTGTAGCATACGCGCCTTTCCTTGCAAACGTTTAAATTTCTTTGTCTTTTTTTAGACGGCTGGGATAGCTTAGCGGAAGCTGAGAAGGAACAGTCCCGCCGACTTGCCACGCTTAAGGAATTCTGTAAGAAGAATGTCTCAATGGTACGTAACAATGATTAACATAGTACAAACGTTTCGGTTTAATGTTTCCTTCTGCTACTTCTCTATGGGAATACCGAGGTTTTATACATAACTTTGCAGCTATGTATCCATACAGCGACATCTAGCTGTAGTAGGTAGTAGAATATTTTAGAATAATTTGCTCCGAGGAATTAGGT
The DNA here is from genome assembly GCF_001625305.1 of Branchiostoma belcheri. Classification (NCBI taxonomy): domain Eukaryota; kingdom Metazoa; phylum Chordata; class Leptocardii; order Amphioxiformes; family Branchiostomatidae; genus Branchiostoma; species Branchiostoma belcheri. The sequence goes on from NW_017802536.1 coordinate 985,440, forward strand.
AGCAGGCCAGCGCTATCTCGGATAGCACCTGATACTTGTAATATTTATTTCCGCTTGAATGTAAGTTCCTTTCTTATGTTTTTCTTCTCAGGTTGATCCATCGAAAAACAGACTACTTACAGGCCATCTATACTTTTATGATAATATCAAAACAGTCTACTGCTATATCCCTAAAGTCGGGTGCAAAACAATGAAACTCCTATTCTACAATCTAGAGCACAATGAAACCTTACGTTTAAACACTGATGGTACTGCTGAACTGCGACCAAAGATAGATAACTTTACGGATCCTAAGTTACGCAAGTCTGGTTATATACACAGCCGAGGTTTCAAAACTTTTAATAACTACAGCAAGGAAGAAGTAAGCCTGCGCCTTGCAACCTACAGGAAGATCATCGTTGTTCGCGACCCTTTGGAGAGGTGAGGTTTATTTTCCTTAAACTACTACTATTGTATAATTATAAAATTGAAGTAGTATCTCGTGAAAAGTTTTGGTTTTCATTTTACTTTGGGTAGACACAAGTCTCATGGACCTACGGTCAATGACTTTACTGCTATGACTATCAAATTAAATGCAGTTTAACGAGTCAAGTGCACTGCGTCGGTTTTTTTACTGTTAATTTTAACAATTATCACAAGGCATGGTAGCGGCACACTCAAGTGTTTAAAACGTATTTCCATGCCACCACCAACTCGTGAACATAAGTAGACATTCCCTTTTCCACCTAAGTTATTGTGCCATTCTAAAGGGCACAAGATCGGTGGCATGACAGGATGCATGCAAAGTCCGCTCTGTCGTTACGCGTACGCCACACGACCTCAAGTTTATTCTATAGCACATACTTAGGCTCTTCAATTCATCAAATAACACCTTATATCCAAAACGCTTTGGAACTTCTCTGAATTCAACTAGCTCCATTGTCACCTCAGGTTGGCATCTGCGTGGCTTGGCAAATTCGTCAACATGCCAGCACGCGGCTCTTTGAGGTGGGTCCGTGCTTTAAATATACGCCTGAGAAAATATCGAGATCGTAACCGACCAAACAAGGTACGGCACATTTCCAGTTTTAATATATACTTCATCACCATCATTATCATAATACATTACACACTTACTTACATGTATATTTGAGTACATATATAAAACGAGCCAGATCACACGGACCTGCAGGGTTCACATTTTCATTGTTAATTCCCGTGATCAGAAAAAAAAAGAGAGAAAATGTGAAGCTTGAAGGCATGTATGTGTTTGTAGAAGCAGGATTTTACAATTTTACAGGAATTTCCCCATATCTTTTTAAAATTCATTTTGGTTTAAATTTGAACTTTTCAGGTATTTCTAATTTAAGCTTTTTGATGACGGCATTGGACAAAATTAAAGTACATATCATTTGCTCAGATGTAACCAATGTTTTTCTAAACTTTTTAATCACAATTTATATTTTTTCACAGGTCAACATTAATCTTATTAGACCTTAATACTCTGGACGTATTTCTTAAAAGTAAGGTTGTATTCCTATGCAATTTACGGTAAACCCCATTGTGTCAAATTTAGGCCCCAAAATTTTAATGGCGTTATAATGTAAGATACTACGTCATATTGTAACGATTTAATTTCACTACTTAACCATCCTCTAAAAATTTAGAGGTCCTACGGCAAGTAGCTGATGAAAAAGCCTGGTCTGAATAGCGTTAACCCTATCTGGACTGGCATTTTGGGGCAGAAGGGGCTCATTCGCCTCCCCCCTCCCCCACACACACACATAGCTCGTGAAAAGTATAACATATGGTCACCAAATTTTCAAAGGGATTGTGTACTAGTAGTAGTAAATCAAGTCACCAAGTTTGGTGGTTTTAGCGCAACCTGACATCAATTAGGCGCCCCCCCCCCTCCCCACAGTCTAGATTGGGTTTAGGGATAGTTATGACACTCTGGTGTATCTGGCTTCTTTAATTCCTCTCCTAAAGGTAAATAGTATTATATCTATTTTAGTCGAGCAATGTAAAGGAAGAAGGGACATTCAACATTACAAAACTAGTACCTTTCCGAGATTTCCTCTTCAGCGTATCGAAGTGGCTAATGGACAATGAGCACTGGACATCATTCAGCAGACTATGCCTACCATGCCAGGTACTTTGTTTAACACCCTCCGTTCGCTATTTACTTACTCAGCCACTCGCTAATTCATCACTTAATCGCACGCTGACTCGCCCCCTTGCTTGCAACAACTCAATCGTCGCATAATTTTAAATAAAGTTAATAAGGAAAGCCCAGAAAAGCTTACCTTGTACCTTTGAGTTCTAATTCTGATTTCTTCTGTAGATTGAATACGACCTTATAGCACACATGGACACGGTTGCGTCAGATGTTCGACTTTTTGTAAAGAAGTACAACATCACAGCGAATGAAGAGGTTCTGCCGGAACAACGACGGAGGCACGTTAATGATGACAACGTTTTCAACAAAATCTACGCGCAAGTCCCGATAGAAGAAATCCTGCCTCTCCGAGAGATCTTCCAAGAGGACTTTGATATGTTCGGATACTCCTTTGAACAGGATTTGATAAAGATACTACAAGGAAAGTCCACGGGGTAGTCTAGCAAACTTTCTTGTTTCTGAAAAAAGTCAACTTTAGCTGGGTGAAGGCGGCCGCACTATGAAGAAGGTACCGTTACAGTACCAGTCATTGGCAGAGACCAGGTGCCTTGTCACACTGACCCACACATCCGCACTAAGCTAGGTATGATGGGTGACATACGCTATCGTTAGCTTAAAACAAGACGGGGTTCGCCACGCCTACGTCCGGGTGAAGATGTGTCACAAAGTCTTACAACGTCATAATCCCAGAAGGACTAAAGCAAAATGTTTCCCAATGTTCAAGCATTCATGGGGCGTTCGGGAGGATCGATCATAGTTGACTGTTTTTGACTGTAAGTAAGCAAAACACCTATCATCCATCCAGGAGTAAGTCAGCAGTTTTGAGGTGTGTTCAGATATCAAATTTAACACCAATCTAACTCAAATTCGTTTTGAGTGATACACCAAAGAAAGGTAGGCGAGGCCTAGGTCTAGTCAGTCCTCCCGAACACCAGCCAACCTGTTCAGCTCCAATTCGTGAGAAGTTCGTGAATGTGTGACAGAGACTTAAAGCACTGTTCCAAAGAGACTAATGGAATTCAAACTAGGCAAAAATCCAACTTCACAAAACGGTGGGCACTGTTGGCCTCAAATTGTATCTTACCAGTGTCACTTTTCTTAATGAAAATTTCTGTAGCAATGTCAGCAAACTGGGTATAGTTTGGTGTATAGTGACATGGTTTTAGTAGTTCATGTAAATCATGTGCATGTTTTGAGTTGCGTTATTAATTTCCGTTAATGAGATATTTGGTAATATATAACCTATGGTACAGTTGATTTCTGTCAGTTTGATTGCTTATGTATTTTTCAGTTCAGTTTATGTTAGTCGTCTGTTTTTTTTTCTATGCTTTAACCAAATCCTCAGCTTAGCAGCTGTACTGAAATAACGTTTGCTATACAGGTCGCTGACGGGAAGTGCTGAGGTAGGCGTTGACTTTACGTTTGACAATGTCCTGTGGAAGACAGTTCCACTGTTTGAATGTAGCAGGGATGAATGTTCTTCTGTGGCAGGAGGATGACGACTTGACAGGTTCAAAGGCCACACTGTGTTGGGATGTAGATAGGCGAGTTTCTCGGCGATGTACATAGGGCACGGGTAGTAGGCTGGTCAGTAGTGTAGTTGCATTTTGATGGTACATCCTGTGTAAGAGTGAAAGGGCCCCAACGTTCCTCCGCTGTTCTAATGGCTGGATTTGGATTTTATCTGGTGAGTCTTGAGGTAAGTTTATGATTTTGATTGCCCTTTTTTATGGCGTCTAGCGCGCTAAATAAGGGACGTAGCACTTACTCCCATCCACACGGTTGAGGCATACTCCATAGAAGACCGAACCATACTTTTGTAGATAGTGTCTGTCTGGGGCACAGGAATGGAGAGACTCTTCTTAGCAGCCCGAGTCGTCTTCCAGCATCAGTTGACATTTTGTCAATATGGTGGAACCAGGTCAGGTTTCGTATAATTGTAAGACCTAGCAGGTCGACTTCTTCCACTTCAGAGAGGATAGTGTCCATGAAACTGAGGTCAGGGTGGTTTCCATGTGCGTCTTTCAAGTTACTAACCGTCATGCTTTGCATTTCGTGGCCCCAAAGAGTACATTCCAATCTTCTGCCCATGTCTGGATTTCCTGAAGGTCTTTGTTGAGTGACTGGGCAGCTAAGGTTCTTTCTTGTCTTTTCCTGATGATTTTCACAAGAGATGTGTCATCAGCGTATAGCATGGCAGTGTTTTTTTTAGCTTTTCGGTCATGTCGTCTTTGAAGATGAGAAACAGGAGAGGACCAAGTATCGAGCCCCGCGGGACTCCGGCATTGATGACTTTGGAGGTGGAGGATTTTCCGCTAATGAGTACTTTTAGTTCTCTGTTTGATAGGTAGTCCTCGATCCATTTTAGTAAGCTAGGTCATCGAATCTAGGCTTGACGCCTCAATATTAGACAATAGCCCTGACATCAACATCGATGGGTATTTAATCGAGCGAAAGGATGGCAACACAGGAAAGGACTGGGGTGGATGTCTGATCTATTATAAAACTGGCATTGGTCTGCATAGAAGGCAAGACTTGGAACCTCCCGAACACGAAATGATGATATGCACCATCAAGTTACAGACAGGTATCTTACTGATCTCATTATTGTACAGACCACCGGGTAAGAGGGCCATAGACTGTGCACCCATCGACTGGTACACTGAAAATTTAGACCATCTCCGCACAAAAACTAAAGCTACAGGGACAATACTGGTTGGGGACTACAACGCCCACCACAAGGAATGGTTAATTAGCAGAAAAACCGACCCTCCTGGTAGGCACACACTCACCCTCTGTACTACCCATGGCCTAGCGCAACTTGTCGGCGGTGCCACCCACCACAAATGTAACAGGCTCGACCTTATCATGACTGATGCACCTAACATCTGTTCGGACGTACAAATAATTTGCATGATTAAAGAGAAAATGTTAGAATTCCATAATGTTAACTGCCTGGAATTCCATACTTATTTTAAAGTTAAGCTTAAGTGAAGGTGAACATATCTTTTCAAATAAGGACCTCATTTGCATAATCTATGAGGAAATGAAAGAATGGCTTTCTTTGTTAAATAAGGCTGTCTTTTGGTGGAGAATATGATCAACTGATATAATTCATGCAAATGAGGATCTATTTGCATAATCAGGAAGAATAATTTTTACTTTGCCAGTCATAAAGATTAACATCATTTGGCGAAGGTATGGGATCGTTGAACTCTATTTTCTTTCTCCATTTGTGGTCAACTATTACAATGAATGACCATACATAATCAAATTGCGTCTAATTTACATATCATTATTGTTGGAGATGTTAACACTGTTTTGAATTCTAAAATTGACATCTCGCCATAACGATCGCTTTTTCTCGTGCTCATAAGCAAAATTAAGCGAATAGCCTAAGCCGACCGCCTCTCCAACGACTGTGACCGACACAATTCAGGACCGGACATGGCCGAATATCTGTCTATGACGACCACATTAGTTTTCAAGCGTCTGACCGAAAACGTTTTTTTTTTAACTGGAAACTCAGGATTCTCAAAAACACGAGCTCTTCTTGTTTAATCATTTATTTACGACAGACTAGCTTGGTCATAAAAAAAAACTTCGGTGTGAACTCTCACCTGTTACCCGCAGTCAATACCACCTTCTTCGTTACTCATTAACTAAAAAAGCGGAACTTGTCGAGTCGACGCCATTTTGAAGCAGACGTATCTGACTGTAAGCCGAGCTCGCCATGTTTTCCTTCGGGTAGAGACAGCAACAAGATCAAGTACAGGTGAGTTTTACTGTGTTTGTTCTCAGAGATACGTGAGATGTTTTGTGATAGTTTTCGACCTCCTGGTCTGTGCAACATTCGTAAGAAAAACACATTAACATTGTATACCGTTATCAGCCAATTGTAATCAATTCAAAAGTTAACATCTAAGTAGTAATAGTGTCTGTTCCTGAAGAGTTGTAAATAGTGGCTGTATAGTCAGTGCGTTGGTCATAAGTAAGGCCTGTTTTGATTCAATTCAGCTTAGTCCTAACAGACTATCGACTTACATCCGTAAATAATTTCATCAGGTTGATAAACGACTGAATAGCAAAGTTCTTTTTATCACAACCATTTATTTTTTACGAGCCGACGTTTCGATGACCGTCTGTCATCTTCATCAGGGCAATTCTGACTGGTTTATTGTTCTTTATTGTTTGTAACTGTTATGATTCCTAACAATACATATGTAACAAGAATTCTGAGACATCATACCTCCATGAAATATATGAGTTTTTGTAAATGTTTTTTGTCTCATTGACTATGGAAATAAGGTCGTAATTAGCACAATCTAGTTCTAATTCATGGTTTTCTAAATTCAAATTACAATATTTGCGTTTTCAAAATCATATCCAGTTGCTTGCGTAACTGTTTTTTGGCGTATCAAATTACAATATTTTAATGTAAAATTCCTCTCCTTTGTCATACTTTATTTCAACACGTCCTCATTAATTATGGAAATGACCTCAACATTAACATGATATAGGCATAGTGATGTTAACCTTTAAGTCACTTACACATGTCACAAGGTATAAAATTCCCATCATTCACCAATAGGAAGGCACAGAATTTTTCTATTAATTATGCAAATTATATATTGCATAATTGGTATTTTGTGATATTCCATCTGCCATAAATTACATACATTACACGTATGAAAGTACTATTATTTAAAACACTGTAATTATAGAATTTTCTCATTAATCACACAAATTAAGCCCTCATTTGCATAATTTGCATTTAACTATGTACAACTCTCTCTCAGCTACCTACACACTAAAAATGATGAAAATATGTTGTTCCTATCTGGACTTATTGGCTTTTAAAGATTTCGCCCGAAGGTCCCCTGCAGTTCCAGAACAAGCTGCTAGGGGGACCAAACTTACACCGCTTATTCCTGACAGAATAAGCTATCTGTCACCAAAAATCAAGACCATAGCATGTTCAGGACAAAAGATTAAAAAACCGGAAGTTCTGCTGCAGTACCAAGGTCGGCCAGCAGGAGGCTCATATTTGACCTTGACCTTTGTCTTTCTAAGACCTACCAAGGTACCAAACATCATCACAATCCATAAAGGCCTTCTGAAGTTATTGTGCGGAAACACAGACACACACATACATACACACACACACACACACAGACGCGCCAAAAACAATACCTCCATTTTTCATGGAGGTAACAAGACTTTTAATAATTTCGATTTTGGAACTGTGATAGCTCAGTATTGTCAGTTAACAAATCTTATATTATATATATAGAAACACTTTACATTTGAAATCGCATATTTCCCTATGATGTAACAATGCCTAGTATGTATGTCACAATTACACTACGTTCCTGAATGTATTGTAAACAGAAAAAACTAGCTTAAGTACACTATGAACTATGTAACACCTTTAGTGCACTATGCACCAAGTAACATCTAGTGTCAGTGCAAAGTAAACCAATCAGAATTGCCCTGACGAAGATGACAAACGGTCATCAAAACGTCGGCTCGTGAAAAATAAATGGTTGTGATAAAAAGAACTTTGCTATTCAGACTATCGACTTGTTTATAATAATAACTTTATTGCACAACAGTTGTACATGGTACAAAGTATGGCAAAACTTATCTATAAACTTAACTATGGACTAAACTAACTAATACAGGAGTTTGTGGCTGATATAGGATGTGAATGAACTTTGACAATATTGGAGGAATTTCTTATGTCTAGACATTGTTTGATATACATTCCTATATCTACCATACATGAGTTATCACAGGTCATTATTATCTTAAATTTGCTACTTAAATCCATCGATGTAAATTCTGGTACATATGACGATAGTTTCGTATTTAATGAATTGCGTATATCAACATACTTAGGACATTCCATCAAAAAGTGATACTCATTCTCAACTAGTTCTGGGCAGAATGGACAAACCCTCTGGTCAATAGGAAGCCTTTGAAATCTTCCGGTTTCTATACTGAGTTTGTGACATCCAATTCTGAGTTTTGTGATTGCTCGACGTATGTCAAAGCTCCTTATGTTAGAAAGGTAATTTTCTTGCTTGTAATTCTTGTCTAAGGTGGAAAGGAAAGATAATTTAGAATTGTTTCGAATGGCACAATGCCAGTTTTGTATATAGATATCTTGTAAACGTTGCTTCAGCTGAGTAGTAATTGAGTCTATGTGATATGACTTCGGGTTAAGCCATATGTGCCCAAAACCATTGAGGTTCAGAATGTCTTTCACGAGTTAACCCCCCCCCCC
>NW_017802536.1:994290-1053703 GCF_001625305.1 Branchiostoma belcheri
CTTGGCATGTACGCCTAACAAAAACTTCTGAAAACGCATGTCAATAGTGTCGAATTCTGGAATATGTTGATTTGAATGTAGGTTTATAATTTGGAAGCCATTCTCTTGTAAAACTTTGCTATTGACATGTCGCATTAGCATTTCTTTATCAGTATTTCTTTCTAAGCAAACAATATAAGTATTATTTGTGGCAGAGGATGAACTTTTCCTGACAGAAGCGGGAATATTTTCTTGAATATCAAGCTTCTTTAGAAGGGAGGAGAAAACCTTGGCAGAGGATTCCTGGATACTGCCGGTGTGTGATACAATAATCTTTATAGTTTTTGAAGATCGGTCAAAGCATGTGATTTCTGAGCCGTACATGAAAATAGGTTTTACAAATTTTTCGTATAGGTTTTTTCCGAGACTGACTGAGACACCGTTGTTGGAGAGTAAGAGAGCCTTGAGTTTGAAAAGTGCTCTCATTGCCTTGGTTTTTAGATATTTTCTAGCAGTTTTGAATTTGCCTGAGGCTGTAAAAGGTATGCCTAGGTAGGTGTAACTGTCTGTAATTTCTATTTCCTTGCCATAGATATGAAATTTGTCTTCGTTTTTTTTCTTGCAACCATTGCCGAAAACAACTACCTTTGTTTTTGAAACATTGACGGACAACTTCCATTTTTTACAGTAATTTTCCAAAGCGCTAATACAATGCTGTAGCCCATGTTTTGACGACGATATCAAAGCGAGATCATCTGCCCATGATAGACAGTTAAGAGATTTGGAGGTTAAAACTGCCGGGTCACATTTCGTTGGATCAAAACACATAGGTATGTCATTAATGAATAAATTGAATAACAAAGGGCTAAGATTACACCCCTGCCTTACTCCGCATACGGAGGGGAAGGAGTTGGATAATCCATTGTCTAATCTAACTGCATAATTAACATCTTCATACATGGATTTTATAATATTAAAGAAATTCCTCCAATACCACATTGATGCAACTTATAGAAAAGCCCATCTCTCCAAACACTATCAAAGGCTTTCCTCATGTCAACAAAGCATACAAATAATTCCCCCCCTTTTTTCTTGTGTATTTGTCTATCAGAGATTTTAGAATAAAGATATTATCTGAAGTTCTACATCTTTTCCTGAACCCAAACTGAGTGTCATCTAATAGCTTGTTATTTTCTGCAAAGTTTTGTAGCCTATTGTTTAGAATGAGTGTAAATAATTTGGATAGACAACTGGAGATCGCTATTCCCCTGTAATTGTCTACGTTAGATTTGTCGCCTGATTTGTGTATAGGCGTTAGGATGCTGGTATTCCAGTTGGAAGGAAATGTGCCGTTGTTAAGTATAGTATTGAAAAGAGTCACTAGTGGCCGACAAAGAGTTTTGCGCCATACTTCAACATTTCATTTGAAATTGAGTCAATACCAGAAGCTTTTGCCGTTTTCAATAAATTTAGACCATTTAAAACTTCCGCTGAAGTGAACGGAAAATCTAAGGGGTTCGGCGTTTGACTATCCAATTGGTTTAGGTATTCAGTGATCGTTTCTCCAAAGTCAGTGTCAAAACTGTTGTCATTTATCAAATCATTTAGACTTGTAAAATGCTGTATCCATTCTTCGGCTGTAATGTTGGGATCGCAAGTACTTTGGTTTGAGGTTTGTTTACCGTTTACTTCCTTGTCTAAAAATTTCAAAAGTGACCAAAATTCTTTTTGGTATTGTTTTTCGTTCAATTTTTCTAACTTGACCAAAAGGTCAGATTTGTACTTTTGTTTACGCTGCTTGATCATTTTCTTATAGTCACGCAATGCTGTGAAATATTTGTTTCTTGTTTCTTTTATCCAAGGTTCTCTTTTCAATGCCAGCGACAGTCGTTTCAAACGTTGGCGTGAGGACCAGCAGCACTGATCAAACCAAACTTTGCTTTTCTTGCCGCTTTGAGTGGATTTCTTTGTTAATCTATTGGGCTTTGAACTTTTTAACGACTTTTTGGCTACATCTAACAATAACTCTGTGAAGTTTGAGACAGCCTTTTCTGTCGAACAGAAAGGTGTTTGGCTAAAATTTTGAAATTTTGAAGTCGTATCTTTACTATCTAGAATACTTTGATATACTGATTTTGATTCATCATTCCAAAAGAACGTTGTTGGTTTAGGTCTTATCTGGTTAGTTGTTTTGGGGAGTAGAGGGGAATACTTTGTTGACAATGAGAAGGAAATATGGCAATGATCGGAAAATTGGGTGATTGGGCTAACACTGACATATTGTACATCGGACAATAGAGACTTGCGTACAATACAATAATCAACAACACTAGATCCATTATAGTGATAACAGGTAAAGTCGCCTTTTAGGTCCCCCGCGAATCTTCCATTTAGAATAGTTAGGTCGGCTGCTGAACATAGGTCAATCAATGACTTACCATAGTTGTTTACTTTAATGTCTCTACTATATCTACTTTTGGTGAAATTTAAACCATCCGTCGTCGGGTCGTCGAAGGCGACAGTGTCAAAATGATTTTCTGTTAATGAACCAGTTCTTGCATTTAAATCACCTAATACGATGATATCCCCTAAATTAGAATATTTACATATGTCATTGGATAATATATCAAATGGGGATTCATTCGCCGATTTAGAAGAAGATTCGGGAGGGATATAGGCATTACATAGATATAGGTCATTATCAAGGCCAAAGAAGTGTTTATCAAGCTTACACCAAACACTATCTACCGGTACTACTAACTAATTTTGAAATCCCTCTCCTGTACAAACTTTTGAAGAAAATTAGCTACCCCTCCCGAGTTACGTTTTGCCCGTTTGTTTCTAACCCTACTGCTAGTAAAGAAACTATATCCTGGTAAATCTAACTCTACATGATTATCCAACCAGGTCTCTTGGACACAGATAATGTCACTATTTTCTACAAAGGTAAGAAACACTTCATCACCAAACGCCTTAGTACATCCACCTTGGATATTCCAAGAGGAGAAGACTAGAGCAGATTTTTTGGGCATCTTCCAAATAATATAAGAGGGCATTTTCTGTATCTGTATCAGTATAGCCGGTATAACCGCCTTTCGGCGTAACACACCACACACATTTTGTATGATTGGATAGAAGTATAGGTCCTGAAAATGTCGGTAGACTCAAACCCGCAGGAGAGACTCCAGACCAACTTCCAGTGCTTAAACTTTTGTGTTCTGTGGTTAGGGAATTCCCCCACCCACATGCTGCCACTCAACTATACAAACACAAAGGCTAACATGTGTGCACACAACACACATGGAAAACAATATCTGCATATGTACATGGAAGCAACAACCAGCCTGAATATCATGCGATATATATTAACATGTGATAAAACATATCTAAATACATGGTCCCTACATTTGAAAATCCATTTTCTCAACCCAGGGATCAGCAATAAGGAAGTGCTTCCTACTGTGAACTGTCCAGTAGTGAATAAACTTCTAAATGTTGAATAAACAATTCTCCAATTCATAACCACAGAAATATCCAAGACTGTCCATCAGCTTAAACTGGCTTAAACTTAAGGCCTTTATTACGTATTCTGACTAGTTTTAATATTATTACAATTCTATATAATGAATTATATTTTATAGCAGTGTATTGTATTGCATTTTTATGACTATTGTATGTTATTGTAGGAATTTGTATTTCATGTCAACAATTGTTCGACTTTGTAATTTGTATTGCACTGTATTTATATTGTTGTGTTTGGGATGACAACTTGTAAAGGTGTCAATACGCCTGTTTTGTCCTCCCTTCCACTTGTATGTTTATACTTGTGGTGAATTCTAATAAACAAATAAACAAACTAATGGTAGGGACAGATAATGGCCAAATTGAATGTTTTATTTAACTTATTTAAACATTTTCTGTATCGATTGTCAAAGTAACATTATCAAACCATGCAGAATGAACCAGATTATGAATTGTACCTAAATTACATATTAATAAAGACAATACTATCTGCAACGTTCAGTTTTTTTAAAACCAACTTTGCTCAGCTTTAAAGTTTCTATTCAGCTCTATCAAAGTAATTAATGTGTAAAACTAGCCGACACATATACATACATGTGTATTTTCAATTCTCACAATTAATAGCAAGTGTGTCTAGAAAAATAACTTGTAATTATGTTTAAAGTTAAAACTTTTAGTCCAACACCTAGACCTTTCGACCAGTCACTCTGGTCTTCCTCAGTAGACTGACCCAGTGAAGCTTGTCACGTGGCTTCTTTGAAGTGTGACGTCAACAAGGTGAGAGAATTTTTTGTGTTGGACCAAAAGTTTTAACTTTAAACATGTAACTACCAACACAGATGAACTTTCATGATAACTTGTAATTATGTTGTCCATTTGGTAATCTTAGAAAAGTACTATCTAATCTAATTATATATAACATAATTATATAACTGTACAAACTAAATTCTTAATAGATAAGATCACTGCAGATATTATTCTGTATAATAAGTATTGTAATGTACACCTGTTGTACATGTATGTAAGTTTGTAACAATGAACATTTCAGCTAGCCAAGATGTAATTATGTATTATGATAACAGTTATCTACCATTTGGTATGTCAGCTTTAACTTTACGTTCAGAAGAACATAGTTGTAGAATAATGATTTTGATGATCGAGGTAAAGACAGTGATTTGATACTTCATAAAGTATGATTAATGATTATTGTTTTTTGTGGCCCATATAATAGGAAACTAATGTCTGTTAATATGATGTAATATTTTTTATATTGAGAGATCTTTGACTCATTTATATGCTTGTGAAATGATGCTGAAGTTGATATTAATAATATCCCTTGCTGATTCATTATCCCTTGTGTGCGAAAGCGTATTTTTTTTGAGTGTGAGTGTGTGCGTGTGTGTGTGTGTGTGTGTGTGTGTGTTTGTGCACCATTCTGATGAACGTCCAGTGAAGATAGCCATGCCACAAGTAGGTCAATGTTACGTGAGTGGATTGATCCAGGTTAAAGTCGACTTATGAGACACCTGTTAAACAGAGAAGAGTCTCTATGGCAATCACTCGATATCTTATTTGCAATCAGATACAAATTCGTGTACAGATACGTATTAATGCACAGATACAGAATTCATGTACAGATATACAGATACAGATTTTCCGAGTAGGATGACCGTGTCAGTCCCTACACGTACACCTAAGTGAGGGTTACAGTTGACACGGTGGCCTTTGCGTGAGTTTGTTTAAGGTGGATAACAGGTTGCGAATCTGAGACCCACACACTTGGGAACCCGTCTTCCCCAGCGGATCCATATCGAGGGAGACGTGCTGGTTCCGGTTGGGATGCCTGCAGCGAGCTACCGGATGACTTGGTTACGCTCAAGGTCCGCCTCCACTACGCCAGCCAGCTGAGGACAGCTGCCGTTGGAGACTTGACCCTCTATTTAAGGGGGGGATACGTGTAAAGTGCCTTTCCCAAGGGCACAACGTCGGTGCGCATGTTCGGACATGCCCCCGTGTTCCGACCCGGAATCGAACCCGGGGTCCTTGTTGAGCGCCGAACGCTCTGTCCACTACGCCACACGACGCCACACAGAGGAGAGTAGATACACGTATTCCTCAAGCTCAACAGGTGCAAGGAGAGAAGATGTCCCAGAGGACAGCTATGCTTGATGTTCTGTCTTCAAAGGGAAGTTTGCACAAACTTCGAAGGTACCACAATTTATTTTGTTTATTTCATTTTCACTTGAAGGCCTTTTTTTTTGTAAAAACAGACTCTGAGGTACATACCTATAACATGTACATGAATATTGTGTACACCACAAGACTTACTTTGCACAATTTATACAGCTCAGATGTTTGATTTCATAACTACCTTCCCCAAGAAGATTATGTTTTCAGTAGCGTTTGTCCGTCTGTTTGTCTATCTGTGAACAGCATGACTCAAGAAGCTTAGTATGCATTGTCATGAAACTTGTTGGGTGGGTAGGTCTTGATGAGATCTAGAAATGATTATATGTTGGATCCCCTGGCGGCCTCTGTTGGTACTGCAGCAGAACTTCCAGTTTTGATATCTCGCGATCTGGACATGCTAGGGTCACGAATTTTGGTTGGTAGCTAGCTCTTGGGGTAGAAAAGAAGTGGCATGAGTCTGGCCTCCTAGCGGCTTGTTCTGGAACTGCAGGGGTGTTCGTTGAACAATTCTCGAAGAGGGATAACTCAAGAACCAGTTGACGGAGTGTTTTTTTTGTATGTAGGTAGCTGAAGTGATGCTTGACAGAATCAGATGACAATTATGCAAATCAGGAGCAAATTTGAATAATTAATGAGGAAATTCTATAAATCTGCTTCGTTCTATAATAGGAATATGAAACACTGTGTGACATGTAATTGAGAACGAGAAAAACATCTGAGGATATAGATTATGTAAATGAAGACCTAATTTGCCTAATTAATGGCAAATTGTTATAATTTCATAGTTGTAATTGTTGGGAATTTCATACTTGCCGCATTTGGAAGTTAAGTGAAGGTAATAAAGATAATCTATTCAAATTATGACCTCATTTGCATAATTTCTGAGGAAGTGCTAGAATAGCCTTTTTGTTAAAGATAAGGCTGTCATTGGGTGCAGAATATGATCTACTTATATAATACATGCAAATGGGGCTCTTTTTTTTGCTAAATCAATGATTAAAATTGTATAATTCGTCAACCGGAAGGGTTAACATCATTGGCGAAGGTATGAGATGGTGGAACTCTTGTTCTAATTTCCACCAACGGAACGTGATGACATTATTCTGGGAAGAATCCACGGTTTCATGTCATCAAGAGGCTAAAATAAACACTTCTGCTGTGAGAGATGTGCCTTTCTAATTTCTGTGCCTGAAGCTCAACCAAAGTAAAGTCCTCCGAATTTACTAGTTGTGTCATGTTTCTTTTGTCCATGTTTGTTTTGTCATGTTCCTACTCTCCAAGCAGAGGTTTGGGTTTGGGTTATTTTTAGCTTGTTTTTAGGCTTTTTTTATCGGGGTTTCTCTTTAGCACTGGATTGTTTTTTTACCAAACCCAAGTGATTTTTTCCACCAAACCCAACTCGGGAAAAAATCCAGTGCAAAAGAGAAACCACGATTGAAAGAAGCCTAAAAACACGCTAAAAATAACCCCAAACCTCTGCTTGGAAAGTATCATCTTCCCTCCTCACGTCTGCTTGATTTTGTGGCCTCACCTCGGGCATCTCTAAGTAGCCCCGGCTGTCCACTTATCAGAGCGGAAACTCTGTGACCTCACACCCGTCGAGTAGGATTGCTACTTGTGACGTCACACAAGGAAGTGATTACAGAAAACCCAACCCGCTCGTGCTTAGGTGATTATCACAGAAAGGGGAAGTCCTGTACACAGACAGGACTGAGGAAATATTCCCGATTCAGTCAGAGTGGAGTGAAGCTGTATTCTGCACCATGGAAGTGTTCCCTACAACCAATAAAGGACAGACGTTAATACGTGCCATGTCACTTCTCGGTGTACTGCTATGCCTGTATCCAGCGGTCTCAGGTACGTTACGTGAGCTCTTAAATTGTACTTGTCTCGGTAGGGCAGGATAACAGGAACACTTGAAAGATAGTTTCTTTCGACATACTTTGAGGTCTACATGTTTTCAAATGCCAATCCGTGTATAACATAGTAAGAACTTTAATGCGCGACAGTTGTACATGGTACAATATATATAACACCATGGTCCCCTCCCCAATACTAATGTAAGACACTGTCCCAACAAGCGTAATGTGTGTGTTAGGGGCTCTGATGTGTTTGTAGTGATGGGAACAGATACTGAAAAAAACGAACTTGATTTAGATTTTTTAAAGGAAATATCTCAATGATTTATGATGTAAATTTATCGGATTAATATTTGACAAGTAAGTCGAGAGTAAAATGTATGTAAACGTATGTAAAATGATGTGACAAGTTACGGATTGCTATGATTTTGCCCCGAAGATCAAATAGAAGCGTTAGCCAGACTGTAGTAAGAATCGGCCTGTGTAGACCTTGGCTACAGTCTGGCTTCCAGGTTATACAGGGAAGTTGTGCTATGTGTACTTCTATTCTATCGCCTACAACAGGCGGAGAGAATGAGGAACTAGCCTTCATCAGGCCTTCCTACGGGGGTACAGAACCTGGTAAAAAAAGGGAAATACTTTGCCAGGAGAGTCAGTCCAAGGAAGGGTTAATTTTCCCCTTCTGAAGGGGGCAAATGAACTCTACGCTGGCTAAACTCCCTTAAGTCAATTATTCTCCCTATTGGCTAAATTTTACTTTTTTCGAACCCGCGTTGTTAGTCTGGTGGAGACTAATGAGGAACACTGTACATGAGTCAAGAGTCAAGAATAGACCTAGGCAAATTTACAAGGTGTACTTCTCAGTGTGGGTAAGACATCAACATTCAAGAAAATAAAGGATTCAAAAAAAGTATGACTTATCGCCAATATTTTTAAAGTCAAATACTGATAGCTGTTGTTTATAATGTGTACGGAAAAATGCCCACATCTGTGACATGCCTCAGTTGGATCAGTTATTTTCCCGAAGCATGTTGTTATCACATAGAAACTCATTTGTATCACCCGGAGTAGAATCCTACAAAGGTAAGACATCCTGTGTTTCAAGTCATTATGTTCAAATTGATATGAACTATGTACGATTACTTAATAGGTTCCAATACAATCATATTTCCTTACTTTGCATTATACAATAGAAAAACCATACAATAGAAGAACTTTGTGAATTTATCTCCAATTGCTTCAAAAAGAGAGAAGAAATCTTCACTGCCTAGATTACTAGTAGTTTATTATCTAGTAGTTGTTAAGACTTTTATCCTTTTATCTTTATATCCTATGCATCATGTTACTCAGTATGATGTACATGTAACATCACATTCTGATGTATGTATTTAGCCCCATGGGCATGATTCAATTCATTATTTTGTGTTTATTTATTTTGATGTAGTGCCTGTGCCGTGCATGTCTGTTTATGTTTGTGTTTTTGTCTTCCTGTGAAAATTGAATTTAAAAAAACGTGAAAAATCCTTCTTGGCCCATAGCCACGGTCAATTGCTCATGTCAGCCCTTGTTTACCAAAAAATTCCAACACAGATTATATCTAATGATATTGTTTACTCCCAAACACGAACTGAGAGAGAGAGGTCGTAAGAAAACGTTGAAAGTTGTCCATGCGTAACAGCCCTATACACAGACTGACAAAAGGAAGAACTGCCTGGGGCATCATTTTGACCTTATAGACAAACGTACCGTGATGTAGTAGTACAGTAAGGCAGTGTGTTGACTAAGACAGCCAGTCTAACGCTGCAACTAATAACTGAAATGCTATTCAGTATATGTCCCTCTGTTTACTTTGGGCCTCGTGGCACTATTGACTTATAGTGATGATATTTGAAACAAGTCAGCATTTCTCAAAGGTAAACTACTCAGGTTAGGGACATTTATCGGGCTCTTATAATATACTTCCGGATTCTTTGAACTTTTGCTTCGACACCTGTGAATTGACTTGTCATGAGAATTGTTAACGTCTGACATAACAAAAGGTTTGAATGAATTCATTCTCGCATGTGTAGATGAGTCTATACTTGTGTAGTGATGTGTTAAAATACTCTCCAAGCAGAAGTTAATGTTATTTTTGGCGTGTTTTTAGGCTTTTTTTATCGGGGATTCTTTTGTTGAAGAGTAGTCTTAAAACACAAACCTGTACCGATGGCAATATGAAGAATAAGTTAGACGTGTAAAAAACTTCAATTAAAACTTTAATTAAAATTAAAACTCCACGATCTCATACCTTCCCCAAATGATAATGATGTAAGCCTTTATGACTAAGAAATTATAGATTAATCCCCCTGATTGTGCAAATAGGATCCTATATTGCATCAATTATATCTGTTGATCATAATCTACACCAGAATACAGTCTTATCTTATCAAAGAATGACATTATAGTATTTCCTCATAGATTATGCAAATGAGGTCCTTATTTGAATAAGTAATGTTTAATTATGTTCATCTTCACATAACTTTCAAATATCCCAAGTATGAAATTCCAGGCAGTTACCGCTATGTAATTATAACATTTTCTCATTAATTAGGCAAATTAAGTCCTCATTTGCATAATTGATATCTGCCTGTATTTCTGCCGTTCTTAATTACATATGACACAAGCTTGAATAGTCCTATCATGGAATGCAGCTGATTTATAGAATTTCCTCATTAATTATGCAAATTACATTGATATTTGCATAATTGTAATATCATTATGTCAAGCATTATTTCAGCTACCTACATGCCAAAAGTCACGACGATACATCAATTGGTTCTTGAGTTATCCGCCTTTAAACATTTTTCAACTAACGCACCTTCAGTACCAGAGCAAGCAGCTAGGGGGCTCAAACTCGTGTCACTTCATTCCCAGCCCAAGAGCTATCTACCATCTAAATTTCATTACCCTAGCATTTCCAGATCACGAGATATCAAAACCGGAAATTTAGCTGCAGTACCATAAGAAGCCGCTAGGGGGGCCTAAATCTAATAAGTTTTTATGTCATGTCTCATGAAGACCTGCCCACCTACCAAATATCAAGATAATCCATCTAAGCTTTCTCGAGTTATGCTGTTGACACACAGACAGACACACGGCCAGGAAAAACATAACCTTCGTCAATTCTTGGCGAAGGTAATGATGATCAGTCTGTGAATTTCAGTCATACAGAAAATTCATTGCAATCTTTACTCCAGGAGTAGCTGACATCACAATGACCAGCAGGTTTCCATACTATCCGGACACGGACCGAAGAGACCCAAATTTCCAGGACCAGGATTTCACTTGGTTATACTGCTACTACACCGGAACGCTTTTGGGGTCAAGTTACAACTATTGGTTCAAGCTTGAACTAGATACAGGGGCAGGTCGGCAGTTTGCCTCAGGTAGAAATACCGGGAGCGGATCGGATCCTCGCCATAGGCGAGTGAGGATCTGGCCTTATGACAGAAACGGCAATCCAGCACATCTCACTAACGCCTACTCCTGCCTGGGTCAGCAAAACGGCGTCTCTGACAAAGTCATCACGTTCAAGATGAGAGAGGACGGTAAGAAACTTTCAAAAAGTCCCAATAGTTATATAATATCAAAGCTCTTTCATCACATATTTCATCTTACCTGAAAACGTTCTTGATGCCCCTTCCTATGGACTAGATTTAATATACATATTGAAGAACGTCCAGTCATTATCACTTGAGTTAGGTAAATGTAAAAGAAAGAATATTGAAACGTATGTTGTCAGATGAGAAAAGATTTGGTTGATTAAGATCAAAGAACTTTGATATCCCATTCTATTTACGAGTCCCGATATTTGTTATTGAATATCAATGTCACTTCATTTATATCTATTTATCCACTTAGTTTGTTCAAATAGCTAGATTGGCTAAAATCAATGATCGAAAGACGGATGCAAAGTTGTATGATATTTTGTTTAGAGTTATTACTACACCAGCTTGGAGGTAGAGGTAAATATATTTCGTTCTTTGCTAAACGGCGAAAGGTTATCTGCCGGCGTTTCGTAACTCCCAAAATGTCCTCAGAAATAGAACTTCGGGTAGTGTAGTAAAAACAATATATTAAGCTATGACATTTAACTTACATGTACGTACCAACTTTTAAAACAGGCTAACGATTGAATTGGATCAATTTAGTATCTACTATTTCTTGTGTTTCAGCTGACGTGAGGCCCCGGCTGTTCTCCCGTACCGTGAATGTGGGAGACGCAGTAACGTTAGAGATGGTTCGGAACCCTGCCTCCAACAGGACTGGAGCCCTGGAGTGGAGGAAGGACGGAGTCGTTCTACAGGGTCAGACGGCTCTCACACTCAGCATCAACAACGTCCAGTCTTCAGATGAAGGGATCTATGAGTGCTACTATGACGGGGCATATTCTGACAGGAAACAGGGCATCATGAGGCTCATAGTTAGAGGTAAGTCCGATCACTACGCAACCCGGTCATCCCTTATGGGCCGCAATTTCACAACAATAATCTCATGACGTTTCCTTCCACGTGGATGCATATGGGGATGTGGGGATCATCACATCAATTATTAATAAAAAATATAGTATTTTTATTTGCTTCATTGAGTTGATATGACAACACATAGCAAGGCATTGATGGTTGCGTTTCTCCATATTTTCCTTTGATGTGCACTTAGGATGATTCAGCGATGAATAACATTTCAATTTTGTCCAAGTAGGCCTGATGGGAAATTTAAGACAACTTCTGAAGAAAACAACAACTATTATGATTATGTTTATCGAAGGAGAACATGTTGTTTTTGCTCAGTTTTTTCCTCTTCTTCTTCCGTTCCAAACAAATTATTACACCTTGTGTTATAGCCTGTACAGATAACAAGTACGGATCTGACTGTTCCAATGACTGTCCTGACTGTTATAACGGAGGGGTGTGTCATGATCAGACAGGCGAGTGTGTCTGTCCTCCGGGATTCAGCGGAACTTACTGTGGGACAGGTATCACTCTTTATGTTCAAAGGCCTCGTCATGGCTATATGTTCTTTATCTCTGTTCTAATACATGCAATACACGATCCAATCGCTTTTTGTTGGTCCAAGGGTGCAAAACAGGGCCTTGGGTGCAAATAGATTTGAAACAGCTGGATAATTATCTCCATAAAAATGGAGGTATTGTTTTTAGTGTGTCTGCGTCTATCTGTCTGTCTGTCTGTGTGTCTGTTTTTCTGCACATTTGTAGTCAACATAACTTCAGAACGCATTTATGGATTGTGATGTTTGGTATGTTGGTAGGTCATAGGAAGAGAAAGTTCAAGGTCAAATATGGGCCTTCTGGTGACTAACCTTGGTACTGCAGCAGACCTTTCGGTTTTTGTATCTTTTGTCCTTGACATGCTATGGTTTCGGATTACAGAATAAAGCCTGGTTACCAAACCTATTGTAGGTCCCGAGTCCTACGGAGAGGATGTAGAACTCGGGAGCTATAATATAATAGGTTTTGTAACAAGGCTAACAGAATATCATTTCAGTAGAACACAGTACTAGGATATTACTTGCAGATTTCTATTCACATTCTCAAAAGAAACTATTAAAGCATCGCCTATATGATTCTGCACACGTTTTGACCGTTTCAATGACTTTTCCATTGTTAAAACAGCCTGTGCGTCCGGACGTTTCGGTAAGACGTGTAGGTTCAGCTGCAGTGGAGGCTGTCAGGGCCAGCTGATGACGGTTCCGGATCCGGTAGGGTGTACCTGTCCTCCTGGGCTCACCGGAATGACGTGTCAAGACGGTAATATATTCACAAAATTCATTTTACACATTTAAAGGTATCCGATGCAATTTCAGGGTGGCAAGATTGGAAATATTCTGAATAAGGCAATCTGTATGATATTGATACATACTACCCCACATTTGCATCATGTATTTCATACTGCAAAGCACAGAAACGCACCCCCAAAATGAGTCCTTTATTTTCTGGGTGGTGCTTCAAACAGCAGCCCAGGATCCTACCACTAACCATTTTCCATCACAATTTTAGTCACCTTTGCTCAATGGATGTCAATATATATTAGGATAGTGTTGTTCCGCCTTATATATGTAGATACGTGACTAGAATATTGACTTTGAAAAATCTGACTTTTCACCCCTAAAACTACACTGAACATCTTTAAAACTGACATTTTTTTCAGTTGTGAGACAGTGCATTCTTCAGTCACAGTCAAGTTCAACAGAAGACTAACTCTTACTCTTTTCTATGATTTTAAACGTACTATGGAATCGTTTTTCTATGTGTTTTTCCTAGCGTGTCCGGACGGTACGTATGGCGCGAGCTGTACTCAAAACTGTCACTGTTTATCCGGAAACTCAGCCTGTCACAAGGAAACAGGAGCGTGTACCGGCGGATGTGCAGCAGGCTGGGAGGGAGACTCCTGTCAGATAAGTACGGTCTAGTTTAAATTAGTCACATGAACTTTGACACAACAAAAGTACAGCTATTTCGAAAGGTCTTTTACATACATACAGACATACAGACAGCTACTTGGGTACAACAGAATTGACATGCCTAACTTTCCTTACAACACTGGAATGAATTGGGACTTATTACCCCAAATTTTCGGCTGCCTCCTTTAACCTTGTTCACGGAATGGACCCGTCTACTCTTGGTACGTGACGTCAGAGACACGTGACCGTAGTAGCGGGCCATACACATGTAACTTGTGTCGCCCCCCGTCTCTGTTCAGGGTAGGTCTGTGAGCTCTAATGTAGACCGCCTCCTTTATTCCTCTTGCATAGAAGTCCTCGATTTTGAACCAGACTTTTATTTTCTAGAATAAAATTGAACTTATCTATAGCATGAAATGTAACAGATTCCGCTGAGCAAGAGGAAAGAAGGCTGAACAGGTTTGTGCGTTTATCATCACATGGATATTCATAATAAAATGTTGTTCATCTTCAATCTCATTAGGACAGAATGGACCAAACCCGTTAGGAAATTCCAAGTGTTTGTTTCACAGACTGCATATATTACTACGTCTGTATTTATACAGCCATACAGACAATTTTAATCTTGAGAGTTATGCCACCTTGTAACGTCGATGGGTCCTTTTGGATGTTTAGGTGTAGACTAGATTGCTAGATTGAGATTTTTCCACATTTTTAAGTGAATGCCGACTGTCTGAGGCATCACTTAGATTCTATGTTCACGATCACAATCGGTTACTATCTCTGTTGGTATATGTACAAATGTATATTCAACGCGGTATTTTTCTCCGTGTTGTACAGGGCCTGCCACAGTAACACAACCTCCCATGGATCAAACAATAAATATTGGTAGTCAAGCAACATTCACCTGCAGCAGTACAGGTGTGCCAACACCTGCGATCACCTGGTACAACGACAGCAGTGCTATCACACCTGGAGGACAGATCAGTGTGGTTAAAGTTACAGAAGTAGTGGACGGTGAAAACGTGGTGACCAGCACATTAACCATTACATCTGTGGGTCGTGAGGACAACGGAGTGTACAAGTGTGCATCATCTAATGCTAACGGGGTATACATGGACACGTCACAGGTGGCTAGACTTACAGTGCGAGGTAAGGAACCAGGATCTTTATATTTAGTGTTGACCTCAATCTTGAATTATACATTCGAAAGTCGTAATATAAAGATAATAATGTGTTTTTACATATCATGGATGATGTATCCGTACTTTCCTTATTGGTTGTATGTTTAATTTATCTTACAAACCTTTACATAATTGATTTGGACACCCAGATATGTCATCTCCAATCATATTTTGAGAAACTAATATAATTACCGCCACGAATCTTTGTCTTTCTCTAACTTGTTTCTCTTGCTATCAGGAATGCCGTAAGCGAATACATGAAACCGTTTTTATGTTTACCGAATGAGAACATATTGTTTTTTGCTCAGTTTCTTCATCTTCTTTCGTTCTAAACAAATAAGGTCAGTGACCAGTACCAGACGTCTGTCACCATGGTAACTGGTACTGGATTACGTAATGCTGCAAGTGCCATGCAAAACTGAGTTCAATGATCAATAGGGGCCATATATATGGATGTGTTTGAGTAAGAATAAAGAACAAAGCAGTACTTTGTAAAGCTGGACCCCGTAAAGGTAAACATGATGCATTTGCTTTGCGAATGTTACCTTCCTAGTGTTTTCTTATCTTATACAGAACGTCCGGACGATGTAAAAGTTACTGTCACAGCCGTGAACTCTACAGCCCTACAAGTCACGTGGACGGTGGGCGTGACCGGAAACCTGGACATCATAGACTCCCAGGTCAGGTACAGGAGTTTCATCGATGGTGAATGGACAACGTACACGCCGTGGAGAGCGACAGGAATTTCTGGTACAAATGGCACTGTTCGCATCTCTGGTCTGTTACCCGCCGTGAGCTATCATGTACAAGTCACTGTGCGAAATGCGCTGGGATTGAGTACGCCGCCTTCATGGGCCTGGGGCATTACAAATGAAGCACGTAAGTACAAATTATAGCTTCTTAATCTTGTACATCTAATGTGCATGTAATTGTTAAAAGCTGTGTTTCCCCTACGGCAGACGAGATGATGATGATAATGAATCTTAATAACTGTGCATAAACAGATTCTCAGACACATAAGCGCATCAAGCGGTTGATACGAGTCTATTTTCTACTGTAACAGAAACATCGTACATCAACTGGCTACATAGCTTAGATTGAGGTGCGTGCATCTCCTTGGATATGACAAGTTGTATACACACAACAAATAATGCACAACATATTCCTATTTTGGTTTCTAAATGATCCTTGCAAAAATATAATATTTTTGTATGATGAGCTTTTTCATAAAGTCCGTCTTTGCATGTTGTTCAGTCCGGTAAATCTGTTCTATGTCAACAGCACCGGGCCCTCCACACGGTTTGCAAGTCGCGCAGATATCTCACAACACCGTGCACCTGACTTGGCAGCCTTCGCTCAGAACCAACGGAGTCATCCGCAGCTACACTGTCCAGTACGGGGAATCGGTAGCGTGCGAAACACTAGAGTTTTCCCCAAAAGACGTTACCACGTCTGACAACAACAACAGCACCACTACCGTTATCGGAGACCTGGTTCCGTACACAAACTACACATTCCGGGTGCGGGGGGCGACAAGTGCAGGAGGAGGAGACTTCAGCCACTGTAACGTCACAAGGACACTGGAATATTGTGAGTACTGCACTATACTGAATATCAATAGCTTCTGTAGCATGTTGACGAGTGTGTTAGCACGGAAGACATTTCAGTACAGTGTGGGTTTTAGTATTCCGTACGCATCTATGATGTAAACATTACTGTGAGAGATTCTCAACATACGAGTCCACAAAAGCTACCTCATCTACATCAGACATTCTTATCTACCCGTGACCCCCAGACCCAACAGCCCCAGTTGTCCAGACGTTTGCAGACCAGCACGACTGTAACTGCCGGACGCCAAACATCCCCCGGCCGGTCCAGCTGCGTGTAGCCTGGCGGCGCCCTGACCACATCTACGGTCAGCTGCAGGCGTACCGAATCAGCCTGTACAACAGAACCGGCGGGGAACCGTTCTACCAGGAGAACATGACGTCAGGACTGCAGCAGGAGAACCTGACAGCTGTGGTCACATCGTCACTCCTGCAACCTGCGAACAACTACTCTGTCACTGTGAGTCTGAACTGTGACGTCTTGATCCAATCTTGCGGACCATCAAATGTTTTCTGTAAATGACTTATATGGATACTTTAAGAATTCATTAAAAAAGGTGCCCAATGCTAGTGATTGATCCTGCAATGATGCATTCTTAGCACAATTTAGTTAGGCTAAGGAATAGGCTAAGTTGAACTGACTCATCTGTTTTGGACCATTTACATCTGGCAGGTATCAGCCATTAACACCGTCTACCTTGGGAGCGAGAGCCATCCATATATAGCCCGTGCGAGTGACGGATGTAAGTATAAGTTTTCAAATCAAGAACACTAATTTGTGCCCGTTAATTTGTATGCATTGTGATGATCATATCTAATATAATTCTCTGTGGTCTGTAAGGGCACCCAGAACCGCTTACGATTGCTTGAATGTCGCATCTCCATTTGACAAACAATAATCTCATCTTAGGCCCAGATGCCCCGACTGTGACAAGACTGGCAAACAGTGAATGTGGAGTGAACTGGACAGCTCCTGCAGTAACCCGAGGGAGGCTGACAGGATACAATGTAGGTGTAGGTACAGTCCTTGGAATTGACATGATTCAGAAAAAGCCGCGTCTTGTGATGACATTTTCATCCTTCAATACCACAAAATTCTTGAAAGATGTGACATGCACTAGCTAGACCAATTGTTAACTATGATTTTTTTTCCAAACAGGTTACAAATGTAGACTCGCCACTTCATGACCCAGACGATTCTGAACCTGGCACCAGCTATGCCCCGTTAGGTTTGGATCAACAACAGTGGTCCAAGTCACTGGCTGAGCTTCCCGCCAACTCCTTGGTCCGAGTCACGGTCCGGGCGGTAACCTGTGCCGAAGGAGACAAGGGGGAGGAGGTCACTTGTCGGGTCTCAAGAGTTGGTGAGAAATAGTCATATTACGACTTGTAGACACACCTGCATATCATCTGCGCTGCAAACAAGAATTTAGACAAGAAAACGACGTAGCTCGTGGTGACGTTTTGTAGCTCACACGATGCCATGGTAGCATTTATACTTGGTTGCTCGACAGATTGTTCGACGTTGAATTTAATACTTCACAGTACGTGAAAAGGTACCTTACCTTACCACATGTATTCTTTTACCATATGTAGAACCACCGCCGCCTCCAATACTACCTCCCGGCCCACCCCCGATCGCTTTGGCAACATCTTTTCCCATGGTTCTTCCGAAAGTGAGCGAGAGGAATGGTCCTGTACGGTACGTGTTTCTATACATTCCATGGTTATCGCGAGCAACAGTTGAGGAATAAAATACATTGTCGATTATTTTCCATCCATTCTTTATTGGCCTCTTTTCACAATGACGGAGGCCAGTTTTACGCATGGTTTACCATTGATTCTCTGCAGTTGTTGCCAAGTCATCGTCATCACAATGACCGAAACCGAGAGCCTTGCTGACCTGAAAACAAGAGTTGGAGAACCAGACGTCATGCTTACAGAGGACGGTCCTGATGGCGGAAAAATTGAACCTTACGTGGCTTTGTCACTTTCGACGTAAGTTTCTTTCATATTATGAACCATAGATCTTGCTACAAAAGATACTACATTGTAGCTTACAATCACCAGAACACATCACATTCGGCGAAGCAGGCTATAGGATCCGTTTCAGGGATGGTTACCAATATGGCGTCTTAATAGTGAAATGTTGTAGTTTGTATCGTCATCACAGGATTTTCTATCCTCTGTTATGTAAGAATTACATGTGCTTCGTGGCAGTTTACTCAAAATCTCGAAGTAAAGCTTTCGTTTTTGTAAAGCAGAATTTTGCAAAGTGGTTTCAATGCAATGACGATGCATGCTTTGTAACACTCTGTGCATTCCTCCATCAGATACGACTACAAAAGAACCGATGTAGTACAGATCGGCGACGGAGGACCCTGTGGTCACGAGTGGTGCTGTGAGCGGAGTGAACTCACCGATCCCAGGCGAGCAAAGTCTCCTGGCAATAAGAAACTCCAGTCAGGTCAGAAGTACACAGCAGCAGTGCGGTGTTACGTGGAATTTGGAGCCAGAAGACGCAAGCGGAACACGGAAAAGGTATAAATATATATGATGTAGTTGAACGTTTAAATTTGGTCATCTTTAAAGTTTCCATCCTAGATTTTGTTTTCATGTATAATTGGTCAATTCATATTTCTGTGCCCGGCAATGATATATTAACTGCATTAATTGACAGTTTGTACGCCCTATCCATGGGAAACGTTTCCATTTTCAGTTATTCACGACAAGTGGGTACATTGAACCTGTAATCACAGAAATGGACAACGAAGGTAATTCCAATGGATTACAGAATGATACATATTTATATATACATATGAACTGAGTTTCTTTTTAAATTATTCAATCTTTAGAATTGCTTTAAAATCTATTATCAATTTTGCAACGTATGGGGCATAACGTTTCTGAAAAAAAAGTGCATGGTACCCGATGGTTTAATTCCTTTTAGCTTTTCGAGGATTGTCAAGAGAAAAAGTAATGGACGAGGATCATTACGCCAAAAACAGTTACTCAAGCAACTGGATATGATTTTGAAAACGTCAGACCTTTCAGCTAGTATCCACTAGCTTTCGTCATTGACTGAGAGACCAGAGGGGAAATGCAGGTTTATAAGTACAACCTGTTGATTGATATGCAAATAAAGTGAATACAAATTTTTGGAAGTCGAAAAAGGAACAAAAGTCAGACAAGTCAAGACAAGATGATGCAAATTAGTCTAAAAGCTCCTGTTATACGGAACAGGAGCTTAAGTGTTGTCTGTCCTCGGGGCTGGGAGTGCCAAATCCCAAGTGCCGGAAAGATCAACCCGTAGCCCCCCTTCCCTGTTGAGGGTGGGATTGTACATTCTTTCATATATTGCTTCTTTAACACCCCGTTCCCACCAGCGTGTTTCGCGGTCTAAGATATCCGTGGACTCGAGTTTGAAAGAGTGACCCTGGTTGTGTTGTAGGTGGTGGAAAATAGCTGAGGAGTAGCCGTTGGCACTAGGTCGGCAATGTTCTTTGTATCTTACTTTGAGCGGTCGACTTGTCTCTCCGATGTAGGTGTTGTTACAATTGGGCTCCTCACATTTGAGTCTGTAAATAACATTCGCCTTGGTACCTTTGTGGGGTCGGTCCTTAGGGTGTACCAGTCTTTGTCTGAGGGTTGAGTGAGGTTTGAAGTTAGTGGCTATGTTGAAGTTTTGGAAGATCCGTCGGAGTTTCTCAGATACTCCTTGGACATACGGAATAGTGATGTTGGCCTTGTTTTTGTTGGTCAATGGTTTGCACTTCTGGGTTTTCTTAGACTGATCTGAAGGTTTGAGCGCTTTGTTGAAAGTCCAGTTTTGGTAGCCACATTTAGCCAGGGCACCTCGGAGGTGTCTATGTTCGTCCGTTTTGGCTTGGTCTGAAGTGACAATGTTGTCTGCACGATGGAAGAGAGTTTTGATCACTGCTAGTTTGTGTTCCAAAGGGTGGTGGGAATCAAAGGCCAGAATCTTGGGATTTGGCACTCCCAGCCCCGAGGACAGACAACACTTAAGCTCCTGTTCCGTATAACAGGAGCTTTTAGACTAATTTGCATCATCTTGTCTTGACTTGTCTGACTTTTGTTCCTTTTTCGACTTCCAAAAATTTGTCTTCACTTTATTTGCATATCAATCAACAGGTTGTACTTATAAACCTGCTTTCCCCTCTGGTCTCTCAGTCACTGACGAAAGCTAGTGGATACTAGCTGAAACATCTGACGTTTTCAAAATCATATCCAGTTGCTTGAGTAACTGTTTTTGGCGTATCGTATTACCTGGATGTCTAACCTCCATCGACGTGACGAGGATCATTGTTTATGACAACTCTCTAACTGCATTGTTAGTAACAATTTAATAGTGGTGTATTATTTTCCCAACGTAGATGATTGATATGACATAATGTGACTATCATTCCTTTGTATTCCCTTCCAGTCGAAACTGTTCCTCTCGTCCCTATCATCGCTGGCTGTGCTGCTGCTCTACTGGTGGCTGTGCTGGTGACAGTAGGGATCATATGTTACCGGTAAGTAATGCCTCTATTCACAGAAAACGCAATCCATTAATGTGTAATGAATGTTATTATGTTTACCGAAGGAAAATATATTGTTTTTGCTGTTTCTTCCTCTTCTTCTTCTCCAAACAGTGACCTCTGACTTGACCAATGACATGATTTGTTGACGTCTGTCACCATGGTGACTGGTGTTGGGTTACATAATGTTGTAATTTCATGGCCTGCTCTGCTCCTGTCACCATATACCAGCAGTACATGTATGTGAATGTGTTTGAGTAAGAATTAGAGCAGACCATGTCCAAAGGTAAATATTATGCATTTGCTTTGCAAATGTTACTTCTCTAGTTTTTTTGTTTGTTTTGTTTGTTTGTTTATTGGTTTATTTGTATCAACAACAGCATGACTGGCAGCCGTGACGTACAAGGCTGAATTTCGATGCTTGTTTACAACATAAATCAATTATACTTCATCTTCATTCATCTTTGATATGTTAAAGGAAAAGAAAAGCCACTGACGACCAGCATGCTCCAGGTGCTCAGCTAGATCTGAAGATAATCAAAGGAGACGAGCCCTCCGCCACGGAATCAGCTGAAAATCCTGCATGTAAGACGCTGGATGAAGACAGTTATCTTTACGAAACGGTATAACTATACAATTATATAGTCATTTGAATGCCCGGCCAATTTTTTTTATTTTCATGCTTTACTTCAACTGATGATGACTGACCTCTACTACAGACCGCTTTACTGCTTTCTGCTACAGACCATTTACCGCATCCAAGACCTTGTCACAGTGGACGACGTAGTGGAATTCCTGAGGTGCAGGGGTTTTGGGCAGTATGTTGCAGCATTTAGGCGTAAGTTCTGATCTGCTCATCGTTTCCTTTTTTTTTTATAAAAGTAGGTAAAAGGGTTAATTGTGATTCTTTCGCTACATCATGCTAAGGCTACATCAATACGGATTCGGAGGAAAGATGATACATGTATCTATACTGTCCATGTTGATAAAATGATATACTGCTTTTTGATGTGGTGTCTGTTTCTCAGGACACAAGATAGATGGAGATGTAGTCTCGAATCTAAGCGACGCTGTGCTTGCTGAGCTCATTCCTGAGATCGGACCGAGGGTCAAACTACAAAAAGCACTGCAGGAGCTGAAGGACAACTCGGTTTGCCTCCTTTTCTGTCTCATCGATTACCCAAGATTGCCAAGTATCTAACCCTTTTCAATTTAAGTCTGCAATGTGAACTCTACTGTTTCATAAGAGTGAATGATTTAAAAAAAGGTCATGGTGTTACACATGGCCACAATACAATGCAAAGGACATCTCTTTGCTCCCAGACTTCAGTACCATCCAAATAATGGCAATGTTGCTTTAATAACGTTGCGTGTATTCCAGAAAGACGATTAGATTTCTACGTAGTATTTCTTCGTACTTTGTAATGAGGTAGTTGACTGCTGCTGATGACTTTTAGCCAGGCGAATACATGTATTCGCTATCCCCTCACTTTAAGGACTCCGCTGAAAGCAGCAAACCTGTCCACGCTGACTGGGAAATCCCCCGGTCCAGTCTGACGCTCGGCAAAGTCCTGGGGAAGGGACAGTTTGGAGAGGTCCGTATGGGGGAGCTGAGGAAGAGAGGTGTTACCCAGACCGTGGCAGTCAAGACACTGAAAGGTGCCTTTTATACATTGCACATGCCCTTAACATTCATATAAACACATGTCCTTCAACATACTAAAGCAAGCATGCTGCCTGGTCGCATGGTAGCATCAATAGTCATCATATTGTTTAAGAGAAAAATGAACTAAGAAACGCTTGAAAATCTGTTTTCCTTGTTACAAGTAGTAAGATAATGACTTTATTAGTGGTATCTTTCTTTTTTGCTATTTTGATTTTCCAGCATCTGCCGAAGACCGAGACAAAGAGGACCTGTTGGGGGAGCTGGAGATTCTGGTCACTGTTGGTCGTCATGACAACATCATCAGTCTGGTTGGCGCATGCACAGTAGAAGGTAATACTAATGTTAAAATTCAAATTTCGTAATGTGAGGGTTCTGTAATATTATTTGTCTGGTACTAAAACGAACAATCCAGCCTAAACCAGGGCAAAATGAGATTATTATAACGCTGATTGCAGAGCACTAAACCTGGTATCCAGTCTATCGCGGTTGGGGCAGATTTCCTTCGGGGATGCTGATAAGCCTGAGCTAGGTTCCCCGGAAGGTTTTTCACGACGGGAGTTTGTGATGGGGCTAATCCCCGACGTGCCAAATTCTATCACAGGCGTAACTTCTACCGGGCGGTCTGTTGAGCTAGGCGGGCGAAAACTATTAGAGCCCCGAAGACAACGTGCCCCAAACACGATAGGCTGGATACCATTTTCCCAAAGGTACGAATGATGTCAGAAAATGTTTGTCAGATTAGCGATCTATCAATCAATCCGTTCATCCACACTAGGTCCTCTGGCACTTGTGGTTGAGTACGCACCAAACGGCTGTCTGAAGGACTGGCTGAAGGACAACCGTCCTGAGGAGCTGGACCAGACAGACGACAAAAACATCGCCACCTCCGGGGTTCAGCTGCCGATGGACCAGCTCATCCTGTTCGGTATTGACATCGCGAATGGGATGAGTCATCTGGCCGCCATGCAGGTACAATGTACACAACAGCACGTTTGCTGATTTTTCTAGACACAAATGCATCTGAAGATCTGATCATGGCCTTATTTTACGTTCAAAATCGTGTCTATAGTCCGACCTAGCACATCATATGCCGTTGTGATGACAAGTAACAGATGATCTTAAGGTGGGAAGAGGAAAGACGCACTGCATGATAGACAAT
Organism: Branchiostoma belcheri; assembly: GCF_001625305.1. Lineage (NCBI taxonomy): Eukaryota > Metazoa > Chordata > Leptocardii > Amphioxiformes > Branchiostomatidae > Branchiostoma > Branchiostoma belcheri. The sequence continues at coordinate 1,018,457 of NW_017802536.1, forward strand.
GTTGAAATAGAATCTAAGAAAGAAAGATACTGGGGAAGGAACACAAAAAGGCGACCGAAAGTCATTTCGGTTAGAAAATACATCATTATAAACCTGCATCGTTGTCCATCAGCCTCTATATCTATGCTAACCTTGACATTTCTACATGATGAATGTACAACTGCACTATGGTATGACAATGTAACGTTCGTCCATCCAGTGTGTCCACCGTGACCTTGCCGCCAGGAATGTGCTCCTTGGGAAGAACCTGACGGCCAAGATCTCAGACTTTGGTCTGTCTCGGGATATTTACGAGGAGTCTGAGTACGTCAAGAGCACGAAGGTATCATATCTCCGTCTTCTGATAGTCTTTAAAACTAGTATTGAAAAGCCAATTAATGAGGCTGCTGTGAAATAGATATGAGTCGTTTGCAAAATATGTCAATCTAATGTGTTCTGATGGTATTTTAACATTCCTTTTTCCTAACACAGAGCCAGCTTCCCGTCCGTTGGATCGCATACGAGTCCCTATTCTACCACACGTACACCACACAGAGCGATGTGTATGTATATTCTACTGACACTTTTATACATCTACATATAGTTACAATTCATAAATCCATTTATTTGCATCTGTGTAGTATAGAATTCATATCGATGTACAGAATGAAGTTAAATGAGAATATAGACGTGTTGTATTTTCCATGTTTCAGGTGGTCCTTCGGAGTGCTTCTGTGGGAGATCATGACAATGGGTAAGGAAGCACAGACAATGTATTTGACGCACTTTGCAAGCAGTGGAGGTACATATTCAATGAAACATGCATATGTTTTTGACACAACGTCATTATGCGCCATCAGCAGCTATGAAATGTGCATTCTTTCAATGCTTTACAAAACCGTTTCCGCTGTTCTGTAATATATACTATTACGTTCTTCATGATTTACATGTAGGTACCTTCAATTTTTTGTCTGAATGTCTCAATATATGTATGGCCACAAGTACAATTTTGTGTTAAACCGTGATATACTTAATCTTCCAGGTAAGAAGCCGTACGGTCGGATGACCGGCAAAGACCTCATGAAACTGTTGCCGGACGGCTACAGGCTGGAGAAACCTGCTCTATGTCCTCAGGATATGTACGCCCTTGTATTCAAACTTGTTTTATTCGTAAGCCCAGAACGACAAAAGGTGCTCGATCACGGGCCTCTTCAGAGGTGCCCTCAGAACTCCGCATAGGCCATGTGCAAATAAAACCTCTGGGGGAGACCCGTGAGCACCTAGAGGCTGCCACTTTTGTCACTCTGGGCCTTCGTAGTTTTAGTGTAGTTCAGTGACGGTTTTTGTATTGACTATTGCACAGTTCCACTAATGAGAAGATTTACGCCCTATCAGCTTATGATAGAATGTCAGTAAATGGCCTGTTCCGTTGATGCAAATATTCTATATATCTGTCTGCAACAGTTACGATGTGATGAGGTGCTGTTGGGAAACCCTCCCTGAGAATAGACCAACTTTCCCGGACCTGAAGGTGACTCTGGACCGGATCATTCAAGATTATAAGGTAACGTTTTCTCTGAAATGCACGAATTTTGTTTGACTTTATGCTAAAAACGGTATATTTCATCGCTAAGTCCTCTTTGTAGCAGACCTATCTGCAGCTCTATCTTGGACCAGGTAAATAAATCAGAACCAGGCCAGGGGCGTAGGATGGCATATGATGCATGCCATCAACGATTGTTATGAATTTGGAAACCAGCAAAGTCTTATTTGTTTCTTTTGCAGACATATGCCTCACTGTTAAAGTAAGAAACTGCGGATAGAATGAGAGAGACGGGGAAGAATCCTTTTGACAAGAATGAAGCCTTCAATCATTTTCTAAATAACAAATAGCCGGATAATATATATATATATTCATAAAAATGTATTCATAAAAATGTATTCATAAAAATGTATTCATAAAAATGTATTCATAAAAATGTATTCATAAAAATGTATTCATAAAAATGTATTGTGCCCAGCTCTAGTCTACCTACAGCTACAGAGCTGCATAGGTTACGAGGCTACCACTTTTGTGTGTATTTATATAGTCAATCGGGCAAACGTTTGTACGCTTGTTTTGTAGATCTGTCCAAAACTTTTGATTCAATTTGGCATGAAGGTTTATTTTTCAAACTTCTATTTAAAGGCATATAAGTGTTTTAGTATCATCCAATCCGAAGCACGCGTTAAAACTATTGGTGGTTTAACAGAGAGCTTCCCTGTCCAGATCGGTGTCCGTCAAGGCTGCGTATTGAGTCCAACCTTATTCAACCTTTATATCAGTAATCTTGTTAACGACTTAAACATGGCAGACATTAACGCACCGCTATTACACCACTCAAAAGTAACAAGTTTGCTATATGCCGATGACATTGTCTTGTTGTCCGAAAGTCAACAAGGCCTGCAGAACGCAATAGACACGCTTGGTAGATACTGTAAGTGCCAACTTCCAAATTTGAATTTCCCGCCAGTAGATTAAGTTAGTATAGTTTCCCGCCAAATCCCTGCCCCCCTGAGCGCCAGGGTAGGGAGCCCGTCTGTCTGGGACTTAGACAAGGAGACAGGCAGTGCATAGGGTACAAGCAGAGAGGCAGAAGTCTGGTGTGGTTCGTGAGTAGGACCACAAAGGGCCTGGGCACAGAAGTCCCAGGAAAGACCAGAAGAGGATTACAAAGGCCTGGATACAAGGATCCAGGAAATCCAAAAAGGGGATTCCAGAGGCCTGGATACAAGGATCCAGGAAATCCAGAAAAGGATTATCAAAGGCCTGGATATAGAGGGTCCAGGAGATACCAAAGGATATTCTGTGGAAGGACGATGAGACCATACCAGTTTTACGACAAGAATTCACCAGGAACTCGCTAAGAACTTGTCAAGAACTCGTCAAGAAGTTAACAAGAACTTGTGCTTTGTTCCTCGAATTGGGATCAAGAAATCAAACTACCCTAGGAATACAATTACCAACAAGAACTCTACCAGCAAATTCAGAAACATCGAACTTATACGGCGGAAGTAGAACAGGGCGGATTTCAGTTTGTATTACTAACTCTACTGAAGATTAAACTTTTATGACGTATTCCAATCAGTTTGTACGACTTCTTCCCTGAAGACCAACAGAGGTGAGTTCGGTAACACTTCCTCACACGTCCATCCCATGCAGAATAGCAGCAGCCACAGTAATAAAGTGGTGCTGCGCCTACAGTAAAACTGTGGTCTTGACAGGAGGTGTCAAGTAAAAGCTGTTGCTTCAAGAGAAGTAAAACTAGGGTCCATAGAAGTTGGAATCTACGTGAAGAGATAAGGCTTGGAACTTTGCATGGACCATAAGAGTGCATGAAAGAGCTCCAAGAAACTGTAAGAAGACTGCTTGTAGAAGTTTGTAAGAACAAAGGAATTCTATGTCTTGAGGTACCATGCTTGTTACGAGTGCAAAGTTGTACTTATGGCAAGAAAAGGTGTACAAGCTAGGAACTTTGTGCCTTGCCATGTGTTGGATCCAGAACAAAGGATTTCTGTGCCAGAGTAACCGAGTAACGCCAGTTGACATATTGGAATTTCTGTTTGATTGATGACCTTGCCCCAGAAAGGAAGTAGAAACCTCCCTGCGCGCGCGAACAGCTTACCGTAAATCAGCTAATGTAGCAAAAGGGAAAATCTGTGCCTGTACAAGGACTTACAAGTAAAGTCAAGTGCAAGAAGAACAAGCAGAAATTGTATGACTGCGATCTCGTAAAATCAAGCCCAGAAAGAGTGTAAGGGATAAAGGAAAATGGCATCCAAAGAAGATATGCCTACAGAAGAAAATAGTGAGAAACGACAGCCGAAAAGGGCTGAGTGGGCTCTAGAAGAGGACAGTAGAAGAAGGAAGGAATATAGGTCATCAGCCCTAGGCCGTTTGACTAGGAAAACAAACGAGCTAAAGGCGCTGATGGAAAATAATGATCTACCTGGGGTGCAAGAGCGCATGAAGGAATGGCAAAAGGCCTTCTTTGACCTAGAGGAAGCTGTTGGTAACTACCAAGCTACTCTAGACACGGATCAGTCGAAGGAGGACACAGGGAACTGGGTAGAGCCACATTTCGCAGAAATGGACCAGTTCAAGGACAGAGTCCTGGAGTGGATTAGCCTGGGTTTAGAGAAAGAAGCAACGGATGTCAAGCCGTCTGACAGCGTTTCTCAAACTGGTTCACGCACATCTAGTGTTGCGTCAAGTGCCAGGTTATTGGCTGAGTTGAAGAAAGCAGAACTCAGAGAAAAGGTAGCGGCTTTAGAAGCAAAGAGGAAACTGCAGGAGCGAGAGTTCCAGATAAAGAAAGAAGAGATGGAATTAAGGACACAAAGGGAGCTTCTAGATGCCAAGACCGAAATGGCTCAGGAAGAAGCCAAACTCAAAGTACTGGACGAGTTTGAGGCCTACGGTGGGATAGAACCAAGGATTCTTCCACCTCAAGTGCTGTCAGCCAGCAAAGCCAAAGGGTATGAAGGAAGAAGTAGCGAGTTCAGGACAGCCCTGACAAAGGAAGAAGAACCCTTAAACACCCTGAACCCAGAAGCAGCTAAGTTTGTGCCGAAACAGCAGGATGAAGATGGAAAGAAAAGTCCAACTCCAGAAGAGTTCCTCCAGGGTTTAGTGACCCAACAAGCAACAGTAGCAAATTTGATGATCGACCATAATAAGCAGGCCTCATTACCCACCAGGGTTATCACACCATTTGACGGTGACCCTTTGCATTATACCAAGTTCACTAAAGCCTTCAAGCATGCCATAGAAGAAAAAACATCGGATCCAGAAGATCGCTTGTGCTACTTAGAGCAGTATACCAGAGGAGAGGCTAAGAGAATCATGGCCAGCTGCACGCTGATGGATCCAGAAGAAGGATATAGGAAGGCCAAAGAGAGCCTGAAAGAAAGGTATGGCACACCATACAAAATCAGCCAAGCGTACTCAACCCAAGTGTCAAGTTGGCCAGACATTAAGCCAGCACAAGCAAGCATTAAAGGATTTTGTGTTGTTCCTTATTGAGTGTCAAAACGCCATGGACGGGGAACAGCACTTACAAGAGTTGAACCATTACTCGAACATCAAGTTGTTGGTGGGAAAGCTTCCTTTCAAACTGAGAGAAAGGCGGAGAAAGAGGTCACATGATATACTTCAGCGACGACCAGTCGACTTCGCTGATTTCGTGACCTTTGCCAAGATGGAAGAAGATGTCATCTCCAACGAAGTGTTTGGTGATCTAAATGCCAAAGAAAGGGGACAGAACTACAGCTTCAAGCCGCATCAAGGCAAGAAAAGAGGAGCAAGCTTGGCAGTAACAACAAGCCCAGAAGGTATCAGCTGTAAGTTCTGCGAGAAGAGTAACCACAGTATGACCGAGTGTAGAGCTTTGGCGAACAAGTCATATGATGAGCGTCTGCAATACTTCAAAGGCCAAGGCTTGTGCTTTGGATGTCTGAAGGACAAGACACACCTGGCAAGGGACTGCAAGCAAAGGGCTAATTGTGGGAAATGCCAGAAGTCTCATCCTACAGTTCTACACCGCGACGTAGAAGCACAGCCCAAGAAGACAGCGGCAGTAGGGCGCGTAGTACACCCAGAATGGGAAGGAGTGCCCTCCATCATACCAGTGAAAGTACGAAGCAAGACCAGCGGGATAACGGTAAAGACGTACGCCTTCTTGGATACGGGTAGTGATGTCGTGTTTTGCACCGACAAGCTAAAGCAGCAGCTAAACACGAAGGGGAGAAAGACCAGGCTTACGCTCAACACAATCAACTCCTCAAAGGAAACCCTGACTGAACTAGTAGAGGATTTAGAAGTGTCAAGCCTTGAAGGTGTGAATACCGTTCACATACCAGTAGCGTATACCCAAGAGAAGATCCCAGCTTCAAAGGAAAACATAATCACAACGGAGGATCTGAAAGAATATCCCTACCTCAGGGAGGTAGAGTTACCAAAGGTAGATGCCGAAATTGGCTTATTGATTGGAAATAACGTGCCTAAAGCCATGGAACCATGGCAGGTGATCAACAGCGAAGGCGAAGGGCCCTATGCTGTCAGGACCATCCTGGGATGGTCCGTTAATGGTCCCCTTAGGGGGGCCAGTGAAGACAACAGGACAGCGAGCGTCAACAAGATAAGTTTAAGTGCTGACCAAAGTCTTGAAGTTCAGCTGGAGCAATACTTCAACCAAGACTTCAGTGAGGTGGACGAGGACAAGAAAGAACTGTCAGTACAGGACAAACGGTTCATGGACATCGTGTCCAAGGGAACAAAAATGGTGAATCAACACTACGAAGTTCCGTTGCCCTTTAAGCGACCCAATCCAACTATGCCGAACAACCGTCCACTAGCACTGCAGCGCACAAAGTACTTAAAGAAGAAGCTGTCAAAGGATGAGAAATACCGCAATGACTACGTCGGTTTCATGCAAGACATCATAGACAAAGGGTATGCAGAAAGAGTGCCGCCGGAAAGGGTGCAAAACCAGGAAGACACAAAGGACGGTGCAGTGTGGTACATACCACATCACGGTGTATATCACCCACAGAAGAAGAAAATCAGAGTGGTGTTCGACTGCGCAGCAGAGTACGCAGGGACATCATTGAACAAAGAGTTGTTACAAGGACCAGACTTGAACAACACGCTTGTTGGAGTTCTCACCCGATTCCGACAAGAGCCTGTGGGCCTCATGGCTGACATTGAGTCAATGTTTTCTCAAGTCAGGGTCCCAGAAGAGTACAGAGACTACCAGAGATTCCTTTGGTGGCCAGAAGGCAACTTAGACGAGCCACTACAAGAGTACCGGATGGCGGTACATGTATTTGGGGCGACATCTTCGCCAAGTTGTGCAAGTTTTGCGTTAAAGAAGTTGGCTGAGGACGGAGAAGGCCGATACACAGAAGAAGTATTGGAAACAATCCGGAACAACTTCCACGTTGACGACTTGCTCAAGTCTACCTCCACAGTCAAAGATGGAGGACATTTAGCCAAGGACATGCGAGAAGCATGTAAAGATGGAGGATTCAGGCTGACAAAGTGGGTCAGCAATTACAAAGAAGTCATGGACGTTGTACCATCGACAGAAAGAATAGCAGAAGTGAACTTGGATCTAGACTGCAGCCATGAAGCTATGGCCACGGAACGAGCACTAGGAATGTTGTGGAACATTCAATCAGACACACTCGGGTTCCGTGCAGTCAGACGAGAGAAGCCAGCAACAAGAAGGGGAATCCTATCCGTCGTGAGCTCTTTCTATGATCCGCTGGGACTAGTAGCTCCAGCACTCCTCCCACCGAAGAAGATATTGCAAGATTTGTGCAGAGATAAAGTTGGCTGGGACGAAGATATCTCTGAGAAACATCTCAGAGCCTGGCGTCAATGGGAAGAGGACCTCCCTTTGCTAAGTGAACATTTCCAGGTCAGTCGGTGTCTGAAACCCGACGGCTTTGGAAAGCCCATAACCACCCAGCTGCACCATTTCGCAGACGCCAGTGAAGTGGGATATGGAACCGTTTCGTATGTCAGGATGACAAACGAGCAAGGGAATGTACACTGTGCTTTCGTGATGGGAAAGTCACGGGTAGCCCCACTTAAGACAATGACGATCCCCAGAATGGAGCTAAACGCAGCTGTAGTTGCTGTACGGGTCAACGACTTGCTCATGAAGGAGCTCGAACTTGACATCCAGGATGTGTACTTCTGGACAGACAGCGTCACGGTTCTGCGCTACATCCGCAATCAGGCTACAAGGTTCCGCACATTCGTTGCCAACAGGCTAGCTGTTATTCACAATAAGACGGAGCCGCAACAGTGGCGTTACGTCAACACAACTGAGAACCCAGCTGATGAAGCCTCAAGAGGACAAGACGTTAAAGCATTTCTGCAAAATCAGAGATGGCTGACGGGTCCACAGTTTCTCTGGGCACCAAGGAGTGAATGGCCACAGATGCCAGAAGGACTTCAGCAACCGCTACAGAGGGACCCTGAAGTTACGGTGAACGCCATTGGAGCGGAAGAAGCGCCACAGAAGAGTCCCATGGACGCGCTGATAGCGCATTATTCAAGTTGGCACCGTCTCAAGAAAGCAGTGGCCTGGATCATCAAAGTAAGGCAAGCCCTCAAGCAGAAATGTAAGGGAGGAACAACAACCACAGAAAGAGGGTTGACGACAAGCAACCTAGAGCAAGCTGAAATGGTGATCATGAAACACGTGCAAAACAGATACTACAAGCAAGAAGTAGAGGCCCTGAAAGGTCAGGGATTCGTCCAGGCTGGTAGCACCATCCTCCAACTGACCCCTAAGTTAGATGTAGACGGCATGCTTAGGGTAGGAGGACGTCTGAGTCAGGCGACGCTATCAGAAGAAGCAAAGAACCCAATGCTGCTGCCGAAGTCGTCTCGAGTAGCAGAACTAGTGGTGCGAGAAATCCACGAGAACCATGGACACATGGGGAGAAACTACGTGACGGCCAAAGTGCGAGAGCGCTATTGGATACCACAAAGTAGCACGCTGATCAGAAAGATAATCAGCAGGTGCGTTATCTGTCGACGTCATCACGGCAAGACGGGAGAACAGAAGATGGCCGATCTACCATCACACAGAGTCACGCCGGATGAACCACCGTTCACCAATGTAGGCGTTGACTACTTCGGCCCTTTTGAAGTAAAAAGAGGTCGCAGTATCGTGAAGCGATATGGAGTCATCTTCACCTGCACCACAACACGAGCAGTTCACTTGGAGAAAGCAGACTCCCTAGACACGGATAGCTGCATCAATGCATTGCGGAGGTTCACCGCAAGAAGAGGCCAAGTGAAGGCAATGTGGTCAGACAACGGAACCAACTTGGTGGGAGCCAAGACAGAACTCAGAAAGGAGTTAGAGAAGTGGAATAAGGAGAAGATTAAGGAAAGCCTGTTGCAGAAACAGGTGGATTGGCACTTCAGTCCACCCACAGGATCACACTTTGGTGGAGTGTGGGAAAGGCAGATCCGCACAATCCGACAAGTGTTAAACGCAATCGCAAAGGAACAACAACTGGACGATGAAGGACTACACACATTGTTCTGTGAAGTGGAACAAATAATCAATACCAGACCTTTGACAACTATCAGCAATGACGTAAACGACTTGGAAGCTCTGACACCCAACCATCTCCTGAACATGAAGATGCAGACCAGTTTGCCGCCCAACCTGACCGACAAGGACGACTTGTATGCTCGGCGTCGATGGAAACAGGTTCAGTATTTAGCAGATTTGTTCTGGAAGAGGTGGGTCAAGGAATACCTACCCACTCTACAAGGGCGTCAGAAATGGAGAACGCAGCGAAGGAACGTAGCTGTGGGAGATCTAGTTCTCCTGAAGGATGAAAACACCCCAAGAGGTCGCTGGCCATTGGGCAGAGTGATAGAAATAACGTGCAGCAGCGACGGACTGGTACGCAGAGCGAAAGTGAAGACACAACAAAGCCTGTTAGAGAGACCAGTAGTCAAAATATGTGTTCTGCTGGAAGAGGACCAGACTCAAGAATGATGGACTGTCAGTGACACTGTTCAGACAAGTTAAAGTAGGAAACTCAGATCAAGTCTTAAAGTGCATGCGTCGAAACGTAGTCAACTAGAGTACCCTATATGGACAGTTATATAATTTGCATGCTATTTCTACTAACCATGAATTATTAAAAGTACAGTGTAACTATCGTAAGGAAGTTGGCTCGTAATGTGTAAGGTAAAATTGCCCATCGGACAATTTGGGGGCCAGTGTAAGTGCCAACTTCCAAATTTGAATTTCCCGCCAGTAGATTAAGTTAGTATAGTTTCCCGCCAAATCCCTGCCCCCCTGAGCGCCAGGGTAGGGAGCCCGTCTGTCTGGGACTTAGACAAGGAGACAGGCAGTGCATAGGGTACAAGCAGAGAGGCAGAAGTCTGGTGTGGTTCGTGAGTAGGACCACAAAGGGCCTGGGCACAGAAGTCCCAGGAAAGACCAGAAGAGGATTACAAAGGCCTGGATACAAGGATCCAGGAAATCCAAAAAGGGGATTCCAGAGGCCTGGATACAAGGATCCAGGAAATCCAGAAAAGGATTATCAAAGGCCTGGATATAGAGGGTCCAGGAGATACCAAAGGATATTCTGTGGAAGGACGATGAGACCATACCAGTTTTACGACAAGAATTCACCAGGAACTCGCTAAGAACTTGTCAAGAACTCGTCAAGAAGTTAACAAGAACTTGTGCTTTGTTCCTCGAATTGGGATCAAGAAATCAAACTACCCTAGGAATACAATTACCAACAAGAACTCTACCAGCAAATTCAGAAACATCGAACTTATACGGCGGAAGTAGAACAGGGCGGATTTCAGTTTGTATTACTAACTCTACTGAAGATTAAACATTTATGACGTATTCCAATCAGTTTGTACGACTTCTTCCCTGAAGACCAACAGAGGTGAGTTCGGTAACACTTCCTCACACGTCCATCCCATGCAGAATAGCAGCAGCCACAGTAATAAAGTGGTGCTGCGCCTACAGATACTGCCAAAAGTGGAAACTAACTGTCAACCTAAATAAAACAAAGATTATTGTATTCAATAAGAAAGGACACACCTTTTCAGAACTTAGCTTTAAATTATTCTCTAAAGACATAGAAGTAGTTTCGTCTTATTCTTACTTAGGTGTAGTCTTTACAGCTGGATGTAACTTCAACACAGCGATGAAATCACTACAAAAGAAGGCCTTACGGGCGTTGTTCAGTATTAAATGTACTCTCGGAGACACTAGGGCTCCTATATCAGTTTACCTTAAGCTGTTTGATCAATGCGTTGTCCCTATATTATTGTACGGGGCGGAAGTGTGGTGCAACAACAGATTAAATGACAATTCGCCGCTTGAACAAACACACTTAAAATTCTGTAAACAAATTCTAGGATTAAGAAGGAACGCTAGTAACTATTGTAGTAGAGCTGAACTTGGCCGCTTCCCCCTATGGATTGAAGCGTATTGCAGAATGTATAGCTATTATTATAGATAAGTTAGAAATGTTCCCGTTGAAAGCCTTCAGTATGAAGCTTACATAGTACAAAAAGATCTTGTTAGAAGTAAAGTACCCTGTTGGTTGTTGAACATGAAGACAATTTTAGAGGAGCCCGGCTATGCCTGCCTATATACACACGAGTATATTAACAAACCATTCCATCTGCATGAACTAAGACAAAGATTAAAAGATATATTCATCCAGAAATTCAACTCAGCACTACAAGCACAAGGACAAAGAGAAAATCAAGGCAACAAACTGAGAACATACAAAACTTTCAAAGTACTATACGACAGAGAACCATATTTAGACATTCCAAATTTTTTAAACGGCAGAGCCATGTGTAAACTCCGTATTTTTAGTGACCACCCTCTACACATATAATCTGGCAGGCATAGCCGTACACCGTTACAAGATAGACTATGCAAGCTCTGTAACAATTCTTGTATTGAAGATGAATCGCATTTTATGCTTGACTGTATATTATATGATAACGAACGTAAATCACTGTTCAGTTCAATTAAGCTCGACAAAAAATGTAAAACATTATCAAAGGAAGACACTTTTAAATATATCATATCATGTACAAATATAGACGTCATCAATGAAGTATGTAAGTATATTTCAAAATGTTTCAAAAAGAGAGAATAAGCCATTAGAACTTAGATCGATACCACTTTATATATATATTTCTTTTTTTTTTTGCATTGTATACCTTAGACATGATATTAGCCTTTCTTTATTACTATTGTTGTAGTACTCTCTAGTACATTGTACTCTGTACATCCGTGCATTTATCCCCCCGGGGAATGAACATGCAATAAAGTTTCATTTCACTAAAACTTTCCGGCTCTTTATTTCCAGTTTTTCGTTAATACCAGAAAAGACCCTTGCAATACATTTCAATGGAGACTTTTTGGCGGTATCTATACCTTAACGGGCGATAATGAGCTCATGGCCCGGCGGTTGTCCACCCGACGGAAACCTCTCGCCTAGATGCATCGACTAAGCCAAAATGTTTTGGCGACGGCGTCTCCAACTCTCCAAAAGTGGGGTTTCATCCCGTCCGGAGATGCCAGGCCGAGGTGACGTCACCCCTAGCAACAGGTGAGATTGTTTTCCCACCTGCCACAGCTGCAGGTGGCGCCGGCGGTCCGACTTTGCGCTTTGACGACGCACCTGGATGAGGGGTGTATCTTGACCCTAAAACATGCTACCTCTTTAGTTCTATTCTGTGTCCTCATCAAACTCATTGCTGTATGTTATTATGATAATGGCATGTAAAAGGAAGCCGTATGAAATCATTTTCAGCTTATATTAGGACATACTGGAGGGGACATTGATTAAGCTGCCAGTTCCATGTATATGGGGAACTTCAGCATTTAAGAGGGGGAACCTAACAAACTTATAGGGGGAACCAGTACTAGTGTACATAAAGTCAATGACCTGGACCATGGTCTGTCCCCATGGTAACTGGTGCTGTTGCACACATCCTTGTGGTGTTGGATTACATTATGTAGCAGGACAGAGAGGGGTTGACCACCATGTGTTTGAGTAAGCAAAGAATGTAGCAGTTTATTAGGCTAGAACGTGTGAAGATAAACATTATGCTTTCGCTCTACAAATGTTACATTTCTAGTTTCTAAACAATTCTCCTGGTCCGTCGACATGATTTTTTAAACTCATGATGAGATAACAAAGCACGAGTTTTACAATCTTGCAGTTTATGATTACCACAATGGTCGGGGGTTTGTAGCCTCTACCAGGCTTGGGGATTTGTCCTTTCTGTTTTGTACTTTGAATATACAAGTAAAAAAATAACGCTCATAGGCTAAGGACATGTTCTTATGTCCTGTGTGTTACCAGCATATCTTCACACTAGTGAAGTAACAAAACTGTTTAATGATATAACACTGGTCACCTCAATTTTGGAATGTCACTTTCCGAATTTTGAGACACCTATGTTGAAACCCCTGATTTTCAAGTTTGTTATTCCTGGATGTACAGTGAACTTTTGCATGCCATTGGAAAGATCATGCTATCTTCAGTACCAGGTTGCTTTTTTTATGGTCAGAATGTACAAATTTATCAAGATATTTGACTTTAAAAATTGCAAGCCTGGCGGTCTAGAACACACACCGTCATGCCCAGCAGCTTAGCCTGGCAGTCCTAAACTTTAGCCCGCGGCCTGAGTTAGCCAGCCCGCATCCAGACCGCATCCAATTAGCCTCATGAACACCCCATGAAAACCACTGAATTAATGAGAATTCACATTTTCACACCTGTGTAATTAACAAGTTTGTGATAAATTCATGAGAGGTCTGGGCTCAATGGTTAGCCCGCGGGCCTGAACAGGCCTGTCGGTCTGTGGACAGGCTGGGCTGATGATTAGGCCTTATGATAGAGAACCTTCAGACTTTAAACACCAAACAGAAAGTGGGAAACAAAAATATGCTTCCAAATTGATGCTTCCAGATTGATGATGGTTTACACTTCACTTCATATCACTTCATATTAATAAACACCCTTCACATTTTCAGCTAATATTTTCAATAAGTGATTACATATTATTGACAAGTATGATGTACAGGTATGAATGATGATAACTTTCATGAATATTCATTTTGAACATTTTCTGCAAAAGCTTCAGAAATTTCTACTGGAAGAATTTTTCCTGTACATGGGAAGAATTGTTCTGCTATTAAGACTGCAAAAAGTCTCTTTCTAGTAGAAAGCTTTTTGAACATGTTTGAGGAGGTGGATTTTGCTCCTGCTGTGCTACCTGGGCTGATACCTGGGCGGGGTGTAACATTTGTGTAACGGTTATGACTAAAAAAGATCAGATAGCATCATAAAAGACCCTTGTCTCAGCAAGAACACTTCATATTAGACCTGATTGGTTGTGGTGTTGGAAGCCAACTTTTGAGGACACTTCATGGTCACTTACAGTTTCTGTTTGGCAGGTATAGTCCAATCTGTCCTACTATGGATGGGCAACTCCCCTGGCCAAATCCCTTTGAAACATCATGGGGGTAGAAATTTATCTTTTTTTTAAAGAATGAAGACTTGGCTAAGTACAGGTCACAACAAAATGAATGGACATGGTTAACAGATAAACAATAACTCCATGGAAACATTTAAATCAAAAGGAAAATATTTGGAGTTTTAGTGCCATAATCCTGCCATGTATAAGCCTCAGCCGATGTACACTGAAAACATAAAAAGCAAGGAATCGATCCTCAATTTGCAACATGAACTTGCTTTCAGTGCAAGGAGTTGTACAATGCTTTAGGAAATTCATGTTACATTTTCTTTTGTAATTATTCTGTTCCTGCACCTTTGTCATGCGGGTCATACCTCAGGTCACCTATTGTTCCAGGCATGCAAATGACCACTGTCCAATTATCAAATAAGAGAGTCTGGTCGGGCTACCCTGACATGGGTGCACTGGCACTGGCTCAATAGCCCGAAAAAATATCCTATCAGAAAATCTCATGACATTGTAATGACAGTGTCAGATGGCCTGGGTTCACACGCTGAGAACCATGTCTTGGCCAAATCTTTCTATCCCACAACTAGTTTGTAGTGTCATGATTACATTAGATTTAGATTATGAACAAAAAATTAATGATGAGAATCTTTACAGGATTTGTAATAAGTCTAAATTACAATTTAATTGGAAGTGCTTGTCCAAGGCCTAGAGTCAATTCTATATTGCTATATTCCACATTACAAATTGTAACCATTTCGAAAAAAAACACAATGTTTCTAGATAATTTCAAAGTATGATTTAAAAAAGTAGAAAATTTTCTAATTGTTACAATATTTGTGAAACATCTCAAATAGGTTATATATATAATGAAAAGAGCTGTTCATTCAGTTTGGATATTTCCCAAAAATTTAGGAACAGAACGTAAAATGCTTGTACAGCGCAGGATGTACATGTATGATAGCAGACCAGGTAGCCTGGGTGTAAGAAACAGGGGCGAGCTGTAGCGCCTATAACCCCCCCACTGTTACATGGGTACCAGACTGCTGCCAGGCTAGCTCCTTGGCTCCTGGAGGGCCAACATTTGCCCAAGGAAATGTCACCATAGAGTGATAATAGACATCCCTCAATAAGCCTATGAATTACATTGTAAAGGCTTGTTATCCCCTAGACACAAAGAACACAGTTTCTTTAAAAATGGGTGACAAAAGGGGAGGGGAGGTGATTATGATAAAATTAACAAGTTCTAACTTCCAAGCAACAACTTGAAGTTAGTCTCCAGTCAGAATCTGATCAATGTTAGACGTGTTTACAACTGAAGAAAGGGGATGCTTTTGCTTCCGAAGCAAAAGCATTCATTGAGTTATCAGACTGCATGAATTGTCATGACATACAAAAAATCAGATGATCATTGATCAATTACTAAGGTGACCTTGAGAGAATATTGATGTAATGTTGTAATTTTATAGAACAGGATTCTTCTTCAAGTGAATGAGTCTGAGAAACAAGTAATGACATTATATTTAGTCTCTATGGCCGGCCAACTCCTCTGGCCAATGATGTTCCCCTTAGCCATGGAGCTACCTCCATGCCTTAGCCGATTGCTACTATTTATTTAGCCTGCAAAGGAGTCTGGTGGAGACTACATTACATGTATATTGGTGTGGCCTAACAGTTGTATATATTTATTATACAGTCATTCCTGCCGAAATTTCTAGGAAGGATTCTATCTGCAGGAATCTACAATGTCTACAATCTACAATGTAGGTTTTTCCTGCAGAAATTTCCTGCAGGAAGAAAATTTTCAAAATTAATTTCCATGCATGTTATCATTCATACCTGTCCAATTATCAAATTAGAGAGTCTGGTCGGGCTAAGTACCCAGACATGGGTGACATGGCCTTTGCAGCTTGCACTGGGTAGCTCAATAGCCCGAAAAAATATCCAATCAGAAAACCTTATGACATTGTATATAATGACAGTGTCAGATGGCCTGGGTTCACACGTTGAGAACCATGTCTTGGCCAAATCTTTCTATCCCTCAACTAGTTTGTAGTATTATGATTAGATTAGATTTTAGATTATGAACAAGAAATTAACGATGAGAATCCTAGTTTTATTTTTAAGTATAGTCGGTCATCTTTTCTAGGCTCCTACTGGGTGACCCAGTAGTCAAGCTGCCCAGATAGGGGTACTGTAATTCGACGTGTAACTCAACATAGTCCAACTTGATAATTGGACAGTGGCATTTGTCATGTCAAGAACAATAGCTAAACTTAGTTTCATCCCACATAACAATTGTTCCTTGATCAGAATAATTACCTGAGAACTGTTGAACCATGGTTGAACAGAAATGGACTGAGGATTTTATAACTCCATTGCTTGAAAGCAGGTTTAAGTTGCAATGCATGTATTAGGCTTCTTGCTCATATTATATAGTACTAGAATTTTGTCTGGCAAAACTGTCTGTAACATAATTTTCCCAATGTTTCAACTGAACTGAACTGAACTTCAATGACATTCAGGATGCTCATGAGAAAAAATTGTTTCATTTTCTACCCCTAGCTGGTACAGAACGTGTTTGTAAGCTCTTCTTTCTTTTTTGTGGTCTACATGTAGTGGAAAGAGCATGTGAAGCTGAGTGATTGAGTCAGTGAATGAGGTTGAAAGCGGCAAAAATGTACAACACTGTTAACAGATGGGTGTGGATTATGCTCTCCTTCCTTATTTTCTGCTCTGAGAATGAAGTTTTACACATCATTTGGATCAGACCGCGGGCTGAGATGTAGTCCGTGAGGTCTGAATCCTTACCCCACCAGGCTGAAATTGGCACAGACAGTCTGCAAACATCAATCAATTCACGCCTTCCACGCCATTGTTTTGGGCTTTTTGCACCACTTTGACCAGAAATTCCAGACCGCGGGCTGAAGTTAGGCTGACGGTCTGAATGGTTTTTGAGTAAATCAGCCCGCGGGCTGGGATTCTACACCTGTAGTCTAGTGCCTTTAGACAGAAGGTCCTGTAATTAAAACTTGCGGGCTAGTTGTTAGGCCTGACGGGCTGTTAGGAAAGACCACCGGTCTGCTTGTATTTATTATTAATGATATCTTAAGTTATGAACACTGCAGAACAATAATTTTCATATCACTGTGCTCATTACACCAAGAGCTACACACTGATGTGAAACTTGAATGTTGAAAATCAATTTTTACTTGAGTTTCCAAATGCCTTGTGACTTTCCAAAATTGATGCGACCAGTGTTGTATGATGTGATGTTTACTGAATCTTTATTGCATGTTCTTGCCCAGATGAGCTAAATGCACAAGAGGACATGCAGTATGCAAAACATGAGTATTGCATACTGGGACGCTATATTCTAATGCTAATTGCTAGGAATTTGTACATTATAACAATACTATATACTCGAGTCCACGGATGTCTTAGACCGCGAAACACGCTGGTGGGAACGGGGTGTTAAAGAGGCAATATATGAAAGAATGTACAACCCCACCCTCAACAGGGAAGGGGGGCTACGGGTCGATCTTTCCGGCACTTGGGATTTGGCACTCCCAGCCCCGAGGACAGACAACACTTAAGCTCCTGTCCTGTATAACAGGAGCTTTCAGACTAATTTGCATCATCTTGTCTTGACTTGTCTGACTTTTGTTCCTTTTTCGACTTCCAAAAATTTGTCTTCACTTTATTTGCATATCAATCAACAGGTTGTACTTATAAACCTGCTTTCCCCTCTGGTCTCTCAGTCACTGACGAAAGCTAGTGGATACTAGCTGAAACGTCTGACGTTTTCAAAATCATATCCAGTTGCTTGAGTAACTGTTTTTTGGCAAATACTATATACTACCTATCATCTACTGTTAGTCGCCCTTTCTCCTCTCTTTTTGAAACATAATTACATAGTTTGTCACTATACATTCGTTTTTGCATGACATCAAGTATTTAAATGTGTCCTGCTTTGACATTTTCTTGCATATATATGTTGTCTAAATGTAAAAATATCGAATAGTTAATGCTTAGAAAATGAGGGAGCAGCAGGTCAGCCCAGCATCAACATTTTGCAGCTCACCAACAGTCGCTTCCACTCGGTTCAGGTCAGGAAACTTCTCCGCAAAAATCTGCAATAGGTGAAAATCGATGAGTCCAGTAAGTCCATGGCCTTACTACTACATGTAGTATGTAAATACTAAGTATACTCTGCTCAGAATCCTCCCTACTGAAACAGATCTCGAAAACGATACACGGTCAAGTCGATAAAGGTTAGACATCCAGGTAAAGAGATGCATAAGAAAACTGTTACTCCAGCGACTGGATAGATTTTTAAATCTGTCAGACGTTTCAAGTAGCACCCACTACTTTTCAGTTACTTACGAAAAGGGGTGGTGCTACGTCTTGCTTTTCTTCAGAATTTTGTCCACTTGTTCGAGTAACAGTTTTTTGGATTCACAGTTAAATCTGTACCATTGGCCATTTTCATTAATTCCTTAGATTATATTTCCCAATGACCCAAGCATCAGATAGCGTATGACACCAAAAGACAAAATGTAGGTGTTACAGTGAACCAGTAACACCTAGCTTCAGTGCACAGTGAACCAGTAACACCTAGCTTCAGTGCACAGTGAACCAGTAACACCTAGCTTCAGTGCACAGTGAACCAGTAACACCTAACTTTAGTGCACAGTGAACCAGTAACACCTAGCTTCAGTGCACAGTGAACCAGTAACACCTAGCTTCAGTGCACAGTGAACCAGTAACACCTAGCTTTTAGTAGCCTGGGTGCCCAGCGACATTATAGGGAGCGGGCGGAAACTAAACTACGGAGGATGGCACCCAGGCTATAGCTTTAGTGCACAGTGAACCAGTAACACCTACCTTCAGTGCACAATGGATTACACTGATGAACATGACAGACGGTCATCAAAACGTCAAGTCTATCTTCTTAAACAAATGGTTGTGAATAACGAATGTTGCTATTCATGTTTTAATTAAATTGAGTAGCGATTATGAGACCATTAAACAGAGTGCACTGATATCATTCTAGGCTAGAACAAAGACCAACATATATGTAATATGTGTTTTACTAGTATGTTCTACACGTATTACAATAACTGGTTGATTATCATGAAAGTTCATCTCTGTTGGTAGTAATCATAGTAAAACATTAAACTTTATTCCAACACACAATTTACAGAGATCAAATTTTCAGCGACCACTGTCGCCTTCATCAGGATAATTAATGACCAATCACTTCACAACGTGATCTCGCGAGAGTTACGGTTTACAAACACATGACCTTATTCACACGAGGCTTTACTGAGGTCATGTGTTTGTAAACCGTAACTCTCGCGAGATCACGTTGTGAAGTGATTGGTCATTAATTATCCTGATCATGGAGGTAAAAGAAAGAGATCTTCTACCTCCATGTCCTGATGAAGGCGACAGTGGTCGCTGAAAATTTGATCTCAATAACTGGTTGAATCAACAGACCTCCACACTCTTCGGCCCTTCTTCCTCCATGCAGTGGATGAGGTTTCCGTTGAAATAAATGACGTCACAGGTATGATCATCAATGAATGGAGAGTCGACGTCTGGTACCGGTGTCCACAGGGCTTCATAAGAGAATCCAGCCTGTTCCTGAATGGCCTGAAACATATCCAGAATTGTTTTGAGTAAATAATTCCGACACGGATTGCTAAGGTTTAGTTAGCCAGGTGTCAGTTACCTGCTGAAAAGTTATGAAACTTTAATATGTAAGGCGTCATTATCAGTAATTTCTGAGGTATGCCCACTTCAGATATTCATGTGTTTAAGACATTCATGAGAAGGACTGCATCATGTAACCATAAGACCATACGAAAAGTCAATTTTCTGGTCATTTCTACAAAGTAAGTTGAATCATAGGAAACACACTGCTATCAGCTATGCTTGTTTACATTCTAGTATTTTGTGGTGGTTCCACAAAATGAGTGCGCCTTGTGTGGGCAATTTATCACCATCTATAGATGTCAGAAATGTGATTTAATTGCACACAGGTGTTGCAAAGTAAAAGTAAATCACAACCACGCCAAGATTTCTTTAATTAATTTCAATTTTTTGGTGCAAAAATGCTAGAAAATGCCCCTTAAAGAGGAAGTTTTAGGGTAGAATTACGAGAGTTGATGTTACATGACCATAAAGGCAGCGCGGTGCTAATCTATATATACTTGGGAGGTAAATGTATACTTTTTTTTTTATTCCAACATGTAATCACCAGACGTGCTGACGACACACTCAAGTTTTTTCAACTTATATTAATGCCGCCACCAACACAGGGGATAAATACATGACAGGACAATACTCATTTACTCCTGAGCTAAGTGAGGAAAGTCGTGTAAAGTGCCTTTCCCAAGGACACAAGATCGGTGGCATGTCAGGACTCGAACCCGGGACTCTTAGTTCCGAGTCGCACACTCTTCCGCTACGCCACACGACCCCACAGTGTATACTTATAGGGACAAAATACTGTATTGAGACGAGCGAAAATATGTAAACCTTCCAGGCGGCAATCCCCCAGTCGCTCTCGCACACGGCAATGACTCCAGGCGCTGCAATACAGGCGACCCCCTTCAGATGCAATTCGGGCGGTGCCAGGGGGATAGCGT
Organism: Branchiostoma belcheri; assembly: GCF_001625305.1. Classification (NCBI taxonomy): domain Eukaryota; kingdom Metazoa; phylum Chordata; class Leptocardii; order Amphioxiformes; family Branchiostomatidae; genus Branchiostoma; species Branchiostoma belcheri. The sequence goes on from NW_017802536.1 coordinate 1,039,154, forward strand.
GTACGGGATACTCCGGAAACGTCTTTCGCAGGAACTCTATACCCTTGATATTGGTGCGCGTTGAATTGCCAACGAAGAATTCGTGTCCTAAATAACAAGATAGGTCACAATCCAATATGGCGGCGCCCGTGGAAAGAGGGTAAAACAAAGTCAAAGCTTGCAACAAACTTGCAATAATGTATTATTATGTATTATCATATAGCCAGAAGGCGTTGACCAATCAGTAGGCTCAATTTGCCATTGGTTATCAGGCCATAAACTTAAAAGTGGTCAGTTATTAGAAAAACAGACCACTTTTTGGACCGTACCACTATACCGGGGACAGGGCACTAACAGTAGTTAATGTTTCGAGTTTTGTCAATGTGATGTCTGAAATTGTCAACAGGTTTTGTGAGCATTATGCATTATATACTTCCCAGGAGGTTTGGAATCTCAGATTTCTTGTTCATTATGCGGTCGTAACAGAACTACAAACAAAATCAGGTCAGTAACCATTCAAACCTGTGAAGAAAACGTCACCGCCCTCCAACGTTGCTTCTTCATCATCGACTTGGTGTATCTCCAGTCCAAGGCCCATCAATACCCTATTTACAGCGTCGGCCTTTACAAGAGAAAAAGAGTAGAAAGAGAAAAAAAGTAGTTAGTTACGATTTCGTCTTGTTCACGATAAGTTTATCTATTTTAGTTGACCTTTGTTAGTTCATCTTTATAATTATAATGGCATGTAGTTTTGTTGGGGTTATCCTCCCAGGAATCTTTGAAAACCGCCAATAGGCGACATGTATTTCCTGCTTAAATAAATTTAATCTGCACCATCGTAATGAGGAATTGTTTATCTCTTGTTCTGTTCTTCACAGTTTTAGGAATACTTTCAATTGGAAAGGTTACAGGTCAGATGAACAAAAATTCGGAGGTCTAATACCTCCATGAAATATCTAAAACTTTTGTACATATTTGTATTTGTCTCATTGATTATGCAAATAATGTTATGATTATACAGCGCAGACCACTGTATGTTGTGATTTTCCAAACTAATGTTACATACATTTTATATGTAAAAGGTCTTATCCTTTGGCAAGGTTTCATTTCACAACACAAACACACACACACACACACACACTCACTCACACACACACACACACACACACACACACACAAACAAACATACATACATACATACATACATACATACATACAGACCAAAAACAATGAAAGAGATTAGCAACTAAATTTCAGTCGTAGTCTTGACTTGAGATTAAGTTGGGGTTGGCTATAAGTTTACAAGTCCTCACATCAAAGTGTGAAATAAAGCTTTTAAATTACCTCTCCCCTCCTGCTCTCTGAATACGGCCGAGTCAGCAGTGCCCTGTTGCCGACTATCACACAGGTGTCTTCCACGAAGGGGCAGTCTGGGAGAGACTCGTCTGCCGGCAAGACGGTCACGTCCAGCCCTAGGTCCCGCAGGGTCTGTGTGTACTCCGCGTGCTCCTTACGGGCTAGATCCAGGTCGATTGGCTCGACTGGCGGTAGGCCGTATCTTGCATTATATTCGTTTGCTTCCGAATGGTCCCGGATGGAGTCGGGAATCTGGCGGACGATGGCTCGTGTGAACTTGGCTGTAGACATCTTTTCACGCGCTGCTGACGAAACTGATGAAATATCCCAGGATTCCTAGAAATAATAAGCTAGTGAAGCAAGTGCGTATCTATATCAGTACATTTATTAACTAAATGGATAAAACAAGAATTCGGAGATCTCATACCTACATGAAAATATTTAGAGCCATTGTAATTTTGGGTGACTTTTTGTTTTGGGATATTTTTCAAATTTGACCTTGACATTCGTCTTCCTTCAACATACCCACAATCTCACAATCCATAAAGGCCTTCTTAGTTATGCTGGTCACAAGTTTGCGGAAACACACAGAAAGACAGACCAAAAACAATATCTACATTTTCATGTAGGTAAAAAGATATGTCTGTAGATAGGGGCATGTTAACAGTATGCATTTGTGAATATTACTAAGCCCCAGCCACATGTTGACAAATATTCTCTCCCGAACACGACTGAATTCCCCCCAACCATGGCAAAGCCGACTGTGGCTGGCTGGTGTTCAGCGAGGGTGGCTACTGTTCGGCGGCTCCAGCCAAATGTTTCAAAATGTTTAAAACATTCGGGACTCAGGTTGGCATCTTCGTATATCATAAAATAATTGCAAAGCACTTTTGGAGTCCTAGGTTTGTATGAATGAATAAGAATGAGTTTTGCGCCGCGATGTTTTTGGCTATTTAGTGTACATATTTTGGAATTAATATGTTTGTTAAAATATCTAATCTCCAAACAGATATTTCGGTAGCCTACACGGTATCAAATAAATAGGCAAGACAGCATGCAGTTAGTTGCATACTGTCTTGGCTACCGAAAAAATCTGATTAGAGACTTTAAAATACCCAACATTACACCGCATGGAAAAGTATACATACTGATGGTCTTAGCTAGCAGTATTTCGTTACCTGATATATGTCATCATTATTTGTTGGCCACTGGATAGCCAGATAGCAGCCCTAAACGAGAAAAAAAGCGAAGTTGACTGGGCCCAAGCGATTCCAAGACAACTCGGCCCCTGAGACAACTTGGCCCCTGGCCATTCAGGACAACTCGGCACCAAGCACAGGACAAGTCTGCCCCATAATTTCTCAGCAAATAATATGAATTTTGGGTCAACAAATTTGTAATTATTATCGATCTAGAAGAGTCCTGACTCTGATTTTAACTTTTTTCTTAGCCTTATAATGAGATAGTAGTATTTTTTAAAGCGACGACGGACTTGGCCTGCGCCGCCCCTCGCTATGTCGGCGCGGCCCGTCCAAATAATCTAAAGCGTGACGATCCAAGAAACTGCTAGACTTACAATTTATATTGATAAAGAAACTTCATGGAATCATGAAACATGTAGTGAGAAATATTCACCAAGCGAAGCAAGGTGAGAGTGAAGACACCTAGGCGACGACCGACAGGTGATACTGGAGTGTGCTAGCAGGAACAACAGAGAGGAAAGCTTTAAAAGACGTACCTGTGGACCAGTTGTGGAGACGGGTCTTTCCGCTGAAAAATTCAACTCTCTTCTGAAGGGAACAGACAAATCTTAGACAACATAAAAGATGTGGTTTTTCCGGTTTTGATGATTACTAGAATTGTGGCGTCAGGTGGCGTAGTGGTAGATCATTCCACTGTGAACCAGACCTCCTTCACGGAGTAACAATTGTAGTGATCACATGTCCTGATCAGTATTTAACCACCAGTTTTATTTTTACAAATCAATCAATAAGCATGTTTGACAAGGATCAAGGTACAAAGCCTGTTGTGGCGCAGCTGTAAATTAGAGGAGGGACTTTTCAGAGTAGACATTCTTCAACTTCACCAGGTCCTTAAAGTCAGGAGAGAAGACACCGTCCCCACTCGCCTTCCTGTGCCTCAAGTTCTGACTGTCTTCAAAGGAAACTTTGGACAAACCTGGAAGGTACTTTAAATTTGAAGTTTTTTGTGTACACGTCTGAGGTAGTTATGTACTAGCTTATAATTACTGTCCGGCTGCTATTCACTGATTTCAAAAACAATCACAAACTAACCATCGAAGGAAATCTGAGTTTGGGATTGCTTGGGAAGAATAATAAGTGACTGAGTACTGTATTTGAAGCGGCTCTTAGGTCTAGGGACCAGGTAAGGCACCGTACAGGTAATAATTACGTGGCTCTTAGGTCTGGGGACCAGGTAAGGCACCGTACAGGTAATATATGCGTGGCTCTTAGGCTTGAGGACCAGGTAAGGCACTGTACATGTAATATATGCACGTCTCTTAGATCTGGGGACCAGGTAAGGCACCGTACTGGTAATATATGCGTGGCTTTTGGCTTGAGGACCAGGTAAGGCACTGTACATGTAATATATGCGTGTCTCTTAGGTCTGGGGACCAGGTAAGGCACCGTACTGGTAATATATGCGTGGCGTTTGGCTTGAGGACCAGGTAAGGCACTGTACATGTAATATATGCACGTCTCTTAGGTCTGGAGACCAGGTAAGGCATCGTGCAGGTAATAATTATGCGGCTCTTAGGTCTAGGGACCAGGTAAGGCACCGTACAGGTATTTAAATTAGAATTTTTGTGGTTGATGACAAGCAGCACATTTCATGGCGCTTCCAGGGTTGACTGCACAAGTTTGGAGTTCTGCTGCTGACCAGTTTTGTACCTGACAGCTGTCAATCTTCACTGTCAAGGTAAGTTTTGTCATAGCTTTCTACTTCCTATATTATGTTTTGTTGTAATGTATTGTATTGTAACTATCAAGCATTCATAGAATGCAAAATGCCAGCTGAATGTACTATATAAACAAGAATTCGGAGATTTCATACCTCCATGAAATATATGAGTTTTTGTAAATGTTTTTACACAGTACACTACAGCACAGAACATAATAACACAGGTTTTTAGTTTTCAAACCTTAATCTGTCCTGAAATAGGTCAGGCTGTAATAGATATGGCCAACTGTACAAGTAGCCTTTTCCATAGGGCCCCGCTGCCTCCACACGTGTGCTGGTGTTTTAGTTGCATAACCGCACATCTGTTTTCACTGCCTTGCATAAAGACGTTCTGCTGCAGTACCAAGGTCAGTCACCAGGGGGCCCATATTAGACCTTGACCTTTGGCTTCCTAACATCTACCAGCATACCAAATATCATCACAATCCATATAGGCGTTCTGAAGTTATGCTGACTACAAATGTGTGGACACAAACACACACACACACACACACACACACAAACACACATGTACAGACGCGCCAAAAACAATACCTCCATTAATTTTTCATGGAGGTAATAATATACCTTAAACATGGACATCAGCAATGTCCTATAAAGTACAGTCATTAGTAAGGTGTGCTTAATACAAGGTAAACTAGTGATCAGAGATCAGCATTGATATAATTATTTTGAATGTGTTTTTTTTATCGAATGACATGTACTAATTATAATACACATCTTTTTGTACATAAACCCAGGCAGTACATGGGCTGGTGCAGATAGATATCAGAAGTACCTAGTCAGTCATTGTACACAACTGCAATTTTACCTGCATATGCAGGTGACATGCCTGCTTAATATCACATGTCTTGTACCATGACAGGATCATCATGGATAAGAAGCCAGCAGGTGTGCTGATGGCAGTGATTGTTCCTCCTGGTCATCCTTAAGGTGTTGCGAACAGCAGAGCTTCCAAAGTGACAGCGTGTGCGTCTGCTCTACCTTTTTCCTGTTCATGTGACTCTCGGTCCCTCAGCCGTGTCCCACAGGACCTGCCTACAACTATCACAGATTTAACTATTACTAGATACTAAAATCAAGAATCATACGTCAGTCTGATTTCTCGCGGTACAGGAGGTTAAAGATGTTAGATCTTAATTCCAATAGGCGTCTCTCCAGGATTGAAAGCCAGGCATTCTATCACCTGTCAGATTTAAAGCAGTTAGATCTCTACCGAAGCCGCCTTAAAATCCTCAGATATGGCATGTTCACAGGGCTAAGGAACTTGGAGTACCTTGTGCTAGACAGAAATAAGATCGTTGATATTCAGGCTAGGGACTTTCAACTCAACACCACAACTTACAACGGTGTACCTGCGTATGAACAAGTTAACAACGCTTAGATCTGACATGTTCACAGGGCTGGGTAACCTGCATACAATTTTTTGAACGATAATGACATCACTGAAATCCAGGCTGAAACTTTCAACTCAACACCACAGCTGACAAGGCTGTTCCTGTCTAACAACAAGTTAGCAGGCCTCAGATCTGACATGTTCACAGGGCTGGGAAACCTGGAGGAACTTTCTCTATACAGTAATAACATCACTGATATTCAGGCTGGAACCTTCAATCCAACACCACAACTGATAATTTTGTACCTGTCTAACAACAAGTTAACAAACCTCAGATCTGACATGTTTACGGGGCTGGGGAACTTGCGGGATCTTTATCTATACAGTAATGACATGACTGACATTCAGGCTGGGACCTTCAATTCAACACCACAACTGAAAAACTTGTGGCTGTTTAAAAACACGTTAGCACACCTCAGATCTGACATGTTCACAGGGCTGGGAAACTTGGGGGAACTTTATCTAACCGTTAATCCCATTAATGATATTCAGGCTGGAACCTTCAATTCGACACCACAACTGACAAGGCTGCACCTGAATAACAACAAGTTAACAGGCCTCAGATCTGACATGTTCACAGGGCTGGGGAACTTGGACGAACTTGAGCTGCAGAATGTTGACATTAGTGATGTTCAGACTGGAACTTTCAACTCAACACCACAACTGAGAAGCTTGCATCTGCGTAATAACAAGTTAACAACCCTCAGAACCGGCATGTTCACAGGGCTGGGGAACTTGCAGGACCTTAGGCTTTGCAATAATCCCACTATTGACATTCAGGCTGGAACTTTCAATTCAACATCACAGCTGAAACATTTGTGGCTGGATGACAACAAGTTCACCCACCTCAGACCAGGCATGTTCACAGGGCTGGGAAACTTGGAGATGCTTTCGCTAAAAAATAATGGCATCAGTTACATTCAGGCTGGAACTTTCAATTCTACACCACAACTGCGATGGTTGTACCTGTTGAACAACTATATTCAATCCATTCCACCCAACTTACTTTCAAATCTGTTCCAACTGCAAGTCCTTAGGTTGACCTACAACAACATCACAATGTTTCCATTTGAAGATTTGGCAAGACTTGAAAATCTTTCTGTACTTTCTCTCGAAAATAACCAAATGACAACTCTTCCATCCGTGGCCTATGACCTACTTTCCTCCATCTCTGAGGTATACATTTACAACAATCCCTGGTAGTGTGACTGTAGGATGGTGGGCTTTAGGTTGAAGATGGCAAGGTCTTATTCTTATGACAACCATATCACTTGTTCCCAACCTGACATCCTCCATGGTCAGAAGCTCATAGATACCAGTTCTGAACATCTAATGTCATATTGTGAAGAACCAACGACTGTTTTGACCTCCCCTGCACCTACCATAGTGACTACAAACGTCCCCTAAAGCACCACTGACTCTGCTATAACCTCCTCTGCACCTCTTTCTATTGTCACATCACCTTTTGTCAGAACTACGTGAACCTCCTTACATGTACTTGTCCTCCTTGCCGCTATCTGTGGTACTATAGCCCGTACCCTGCTCTTTGTTGCTATCATTATTTCCATCTGGTGCAAGAGGAACAACAGCACTTCTCCCATGAAACCAAATTGTGGTCTTTGACAACACCAGATACGGCGTGTGTACAGTGATAACTAGTGAGCATGGTGAAACAGAGAAGATGTAGTCCCAGCGTCTCTTGTACCCTTAAAACGAAACCTTGCACTAAGAACTCTAGACCCAGACGCGCATATCAAAGGCAAACCTTTCTCGAGACATGCAAATGGAAGCATTCTGGCCCACCCAGCACATAACTTGTTGAAAATGATGGTGAAAAGGAAGACACAATATTTGGTAGATACAACAAACCATTTAGAATCTGATGCATGCACGACATAGTGTCATTTGTATGACTTAATATAAGAGGGCATTTTCTGTATCTGTATCATTAAGGACTGAAGTTGGGGTCATCATCGACTGCGATGGACGAACATCATGATCATTATAGCCGGTATAACCGCCTTTCGGCGTAACACACCACACACATTTTCTATCTATATATATTATGATTGGATAGAAGTATAGGTCCTGAAAATGTTGGTAGACTCAAACCCGCAGGAGAGACTCCAAACCAACTTCCTGTGCTTAAACTTTTGTGTTCTGTGGTTAGGGAATTCCCCCACCCACATGCTGCCACTCAACTATACAAACACAAAGGCTAACATGTGTGCACACAACACACATGGAAAACAATATCTGTACAATACATGTACATGGAAGCAAAAACCAGCCTGAATATCATGCGATATATATTAACATGTGATACAACATATCTAAATACATGGTCCCTACATTTGAAAATCCATTTTCTCAATCCAGGGATCAGCAATAAGGAAGTGCTTCCTACTGTGAACTTTCCAGTAGTGAATAAACTTCTAAATGTTGAATAAACAATTCTCCAATTCATAACCACAGAAATATCCAAGACTGTCTAGCAGCTTAAACTGGCTTAAACTTAAGGCCTTATTAGTATTCTGACTAGTTTTAATATTATTACAATTCTATATAATGAATGATATTTTATAGCAGTGTATTGTATTGCATTTTTATGACTATTGTATGTTATTGTAGGAATCTGTATTTCATGTCAACAATTGTTCGACTTTGTAATTTGTATTGCACTGTATTTATATTGTTGTGCTTGGGTGGACAACTTGTAAAGGTGTCAATACACCTGTTTTGTCCTCCCTTCCACTTGTATGTTTGTACTTGTGGTGAATTCTAATAAACAAACAAACAAACTAATGGTAGGGACAGATACTGGCCAAATTGAATGTTTTATTTAACTTATTTAAACATTTTCTGTATCGATTGTCAAAGTAATATTATCAAGCCATGCAGAATGAACCAGATTATGAATTGTACCTAAAGTGCATATTAATAAAGACAATACTATCTGCAATATTCTGTTTTTTAAACCAACTTTGCCCAGCTTTAAAGTTTCTATTCAGCTCTATCAAAGTAATTAATGTGTAAAACTAGCCGACAAATGTACATACATGTGTATGTTCAATGCTCACAATTAATAGCAAGTGTGTGTAGAAAAATGACTTGTAATTATGATGTCCATTTGGTAATCTTAGAAAAGTACATAATATCTAATTATATACATGTACAACATAATTATAGAACTGTACAAACTAAAGTCTTAATAGATAAGGTCACTGCAGATATTATTCTGTATAATAAGTATTGTAATGTACTACACATGTATGTAAGTTTGTAACAATGAACATTTCAGCTAGCCAAGATGTAATTATGTGTTATGATAACAGTTATCTACCATTTGGTATGTCAGCTTTAACTTTACTTTCAGAAGAACATAGTTGTAGAATGATTATTTTGATGATCGAGGTAAAGACTTCATAAAGTGTGATTAATGATTAATGTGTTTTGTGGCCCATATAATAGGAAACTAATGTCTGTTAACATGATGTAATATTTTGTTGAGAGATCTTTGACACATTTATATGCTTGTAAAATAATTTGATACTAATAATATCCTTTGCTGATTCATGATCCCTTGTGTGCGCAATTGTATTTCTTTGTTTATGTGTTTACATGTTTGTGTGTGTGTGTGCGTGTGTGTGTGAGAGAGAGAGAAAGAGAGAATGTGCGTGTGTGTTTGTGTGTGTGTGTGTGTGTGTGAGAGAGAGAGAGAGTAGTGTGTGTGTGTGTGTGTGTGTGTGTGTGTGAGAGAGAGAGAGAGAGAGAACGTGTGTGTGTGTTTGTGCGTGTGTGTGTGTTTGTGCACCATTCTGATCAACGTCCAGTGAAGATAGCCCTGCCATAAGTAGGTCAATGTTCAACTCTCTCCTGAACAGACAAATCTAAGACATCATAAAAGAAGTGTTTTTTCCGGTTTTGATGATTACTAGAATCATGCAATAAATCTATCCATTGCCGGCTTGTCCAGCCGGAACCAAGCCAGTACAAATTTATGAACTGCAGAGTAATATAGGTTCTATAAGAGTAAGAAAAGTGACAGATTGGACAGGAAACGCTACTTTCACGTATAGTATAAGACTAACAAAAAATGGTCAGAAGTTGATTGACTTTGCTGAAGAATTTGGTCTAATGATATGTAACACTAAATTCATGAAACCTCAGAACAAACAAGGAAAATCTGGGATTTTATACCTCCGGGCTCTTTATTGTATATTTCTATATGTTGTTTGTTATGTATAGTTGATGGTGTTTAATTTTATGTGTTAGATTTAGCGTTCCTGGTTGTGTTAACACAGGTCAACATTTTCATCTGCAGCCCATAACATGTACCCACGGTAAAATGCATGTCGAGAACGTCTGAGACAGTATACCGCGGTAAAGTTAAGAAGTCGTAATATACGCCGAAAACATCCAAAACAAAGATTGCGCAAGAGTACGTTAACCCCTGACCCATTGGCCCTCCTGGAAGTTGCCGATCACGCGTCCTGTGAACGCGTACTAAAAATACCCTCCAAACAACAACTGTTGCGCCTCGCCGCGAACAGCTGCGAAACACGAAAAAACGGCTGTTTACAACATTCCGTCCGGAGGTCCAGACCTCCTTCACGGAGTAACAATTGTAGTGATCACATGTCCTGATCAGTATTTAACCACCGGTTCTATTTTTACAAATCAATCAATAAGCATGTTTGACAAGGATCAAGGTACAAAGCTTGTTGTGGCGCAGCTGTAAATTAGAAGAGGGACTTTTCAGAGTAGACATTCTTCAAGTTCACCAGGTCCTTAAAGTCAGGAGAGAAGACACCGTCCCCACTCGCCTTCCTGTGCCTCAAGCTCTGTCTGTCTTCAGAGGAAACTTTGGACAAACCTGGAAGGTACTTTAAATTTGAAGTTTGAGGTAGTTATGTACTAGCTTATAATCACTGTCCGGTTGCTATTCACTGATTTCAAAAACAATCACAAACTAACCATCGAAGGAAATCTGAGTTTGGGATTGCTTGGCAAGCACATATTGCTTTAAGCTTTGTTGAATAATAAGTGACTGACTACAGTATTTGAAACACTTTAAATTAGAATTTTGTGGTTGGTGACAAGCAGCACATTTTATGGCGCTTCCAGGGTTGACTGCACAAGTTTGGAGTTCTGCTGCTGACCAGTTTTGTACCTGACAGCTGTCAATCTTCACTGTCAAGGTAAGTTTTGTCATAGCTTTCTACTTCCTATGTTATGTTTTGTTGTAAGGTATTGTATTGTAACTATCAAGCATTTATAGAAGGCAAAATGCCAGCTGAATGTACTATATAAGAATTCGGAGATTTCATACCTCCATGAAATATATGAGTTTTTGTAAATGTTTTTACACAGTACACTACAGTAAAGAACAAAATAACACAGGTTTTTGTTTTCAAACCTGAATTTGTCCTGAAATAGGTCAGGCTGTAATAGATATGGCCAACTGTACAAGTAGCCTTTTCCATAGGGAGAACCTCGTGAATTATCCCCGCTGCCTCCACACGTGTGCTGGTGTTTTGTTGCATAACCGCACATCTGTTTTCACTGCCTTGCAAAAAGAAGTTCTGATGCAGTACCAAGGTCAGCCACCAGGACGCCCATATTTGACCTTGACCTTTGGCTTCCTAAGACCTACCAGCATACCAAATATCATCACAATCCATAAAGGCGTTCTGAAGTTATGCTGACTACAAATGTGCGGAACCACACACACACACACACACACATACACACACACACACACAGACGGGCCAAAAACAATACCTCCATTTTTCATGGAGGTAATAATATACCTTAAACATGGACATCAGCAATGTCCTATAAAATACAGTCACTAGTAAGGTTTGCTTAATACAAGGTAAACTAGTGATCAGCGATCAGCATTGATCTGATTATTTTGAATGATTTTTTAATAGAATTACATGTACTGAGGATCATACACATCTTTTTGTACAGAAACCCAGGCAGTACATGGGCTGGTGCAGATAGATATCAGAAATACCTAGTCAGTCATTGTACACAACTGCAATTTTACCTGCATATGCAGGTGACATGCCTGCTTAGTATCACATGTCTTGTACCATGGCAGGATCATCATGGATAAGAAGCCAGCAGGTGTGTTGATGTTTCTCCTGGTCATCCTTCAGGTATTGCGAACAGCGGAAGCTTCCCAAAGTGACAGTGTGTGCGTCTGCTCACCATCTTCCTGTTCATGTGACACTCGGTTCCTCAGCCGTGTCCCACAGGACCTGCCTACAACTATCACAGATATAACTATTACTAGATCTAAAATCAGAATCATACGCCAGTCTGATTTCTCGCGGTATAGCAGGTTAGAGATGTTAGTTCTTAATTCCAATAGGCGTCTCTCCAGGATTGAAAGCCAGGCATTCTATCACCTGTCATATTTAAAGCAGTTAGATCTCTACCGAAGCCGTCTTAAAATCCTCAGATATGGCATGTTCACAGGGCTAAGGAACTTGGAGTACCTTGGGCTAGACAGAAATAAGATCGTTGATATTCAGGCTGGGACTTTCAACTCAACACCACAACTTACAACGGTGTACCTGCGTATGAACAAGTTAACAACGCTTAGATCTGACATGTTCACAGGGCTGGGGAACTTGAAGACACTTTATTTGAACAATAATGACATCACTGATATTCAGACTGGGACTTTCAACTCAACGCCACAGCTGACAAGGCTGTTTCTGTCTAACAACAAGTTAACAGGTCTCAGATCTGGCATGTTCACAGGGCTGGGAAACTTGGAGGAACTTTATCTATACAGTAATGACATCACTGATATTTAGGCTGGGACTTTCAACTCAACACCACAACTTACAACGGTGTACCTGAGTATGAACAAGTTAAGAACCCTTAGATCTGACATGTTCACAGGGCTGGGAAGCTTGCGGGAACTTTATCTAACCGTTAATGCCATTAACGATATTCTGGCTGGGACCTTCAACTCAACACCACAATTGAGGAGGCTGCACCTGAATAACAACAAGTTAACAGGCCTCAGATCTGACATGTTCACAGGGCTGGGGAACTTGGACGAACTTGAGCTGCAGAATGTTGACATTAGTGATGTTCAGACTGGAACTTTCAACTCAACACCACAACTGAGAACCTTGCACTTGCGTAATAACAAGTTAACAACCCTCAGAACCGGCATGTTCACAGGGCTGGGGAACTTGCAGGACCTTAGGCTTTGCAATAATCCCACTATGGACATTCAGGCTGGCACTTTCAATCCAACATCACAGCTGAAACACTTGTGGCTGGATGACAACATGTTCACCCACCTCAGACCAGGCATGTTCACAGGGCTGGGAAACTTGGAGATGCTTTCGCTAAAAAATAATGACATCAGTTCTATTCAGGCTGGAACTTTCAATTCTATACCACAACTGCGATGGTTGTACCTGTTAAACAACTATATTCAATCCATTCCACCGAACTTACTTTCAAATCTGCTCCAACTGCAAGTCCTTAGGTTGACCTACAACAACATCAAAACGTTTCCCTTTGAAGATTTGGCAAGACTTGAAAATCTTTCTGTACTTTCTCTCAAAGATAACCAAATGACAACTCTTCCATCCGTGGCCTATGACCTTTTTTCCTCCATCTCTGACCTTTTTTCCTCCATCTTTACAACAATCCCTGGCAGTGTGACTGTAGGATGGTGGGCTTTAGGTTGAAGATGACAAGGTCTTATTCTTATGACGACTACATCACTTGTTCCCAACCTGACATCCTCTATGGTCAGAAGCTCATAGATACCAGTTCTGAACATTTGATGTCATCTTGTGAAGAACCAACAACTGTTTTGACCTCCCATGCACCTACCACAGTGGCTACAAACATCACCTAAAGCACCACTGACTCTGCTATAACCTCCTCTGCACCTGTTTCTATTTTCACATCACCTTCTGTCAAAACAACGTGAACCTGCTACTTTCTCCTTACATGTATCTGTCCTCCTTGCCGTCCTATCTGTGGTAGTATAGCCAGTACACTGCGCTTTGTTGCTATCATTCTTTCCATCTGGTGCAAGAGGAACAACAGTACTCCTCCCAGACACCAAATGGTGGTTTTTGACAGCACCAGGTACGGCGTGTGTACAGTGATAACTAGTGAGCATGGTGAAACAGAGAAGATGTAGTCCCAGCGTCTCTTGTACCCTTAAAACGAAACCTTGCACTAAGAACTCTAGACCCAGACGCGCATATCAAAGGCAAACTTTTCTTGAGACATGCAAATGGAAGCATTCTGGCCAACCCAGCACATAATTTGTCAAAAATGATGGTAAAAAGGAAGACACAATGTTTGGTAGATACAACAAACCATTTAGAATCTGATGCATGTACGACATAGTGTCAGTTGTATGACTTAATAAAAGAGGGCATTTCCTGTGTCTGTATCAGTATAGCCGGTATAACCGCCTTTCGGCGTAACACACCACACACATTTTCTATCTATATATATTATGATTGGATAGAAGTATAGGTCCTGAAAATGTTGGTAGACTCAAACCCGCAGGAGAGACTCCAAACCAACTTCCAGTGCTTAAACTTTTGTGTTCTGTGGTTAGGGAATTCCCCCACCCACATGCTGCCACTCAACTATACAAACACAAAGGCTAACATGTGTGCACACAACACACATGGAAAACAATATCTGCATATGTACATGGAAGCAACAACCAGCCTGAATATCATGCGATATATATTAACATGTGATAAAACATATCTAAATACATGGTCCCTACATTTGAAAATCCATTTTCTCAACCCAGGGATCAGCAATAG
>NW_017802536.1:1053723-1063945 GCF_001625305.1 Branchiostoma belcheri
GTATGACTTAATAAAGAGGCATTTCCTGTGTCTGTATCAGTATAGCCGGTATAACCGCCTTTCGGCGTAACACACCACACACATTTTCTATCTATATATATTATGATTGGATAGAAGTATAGGTCCTGAAAATGTTGGTAGACTCAAACCCGCAGGAGAGACTCCAAACCAACTTCCAGTGCTTAAACTTTTGTGTTCTGTGGTTAGGGAATTCCCCCACCCACATGCTGCCACTCAACTATACAAACACAAAGGCTAACATGTGTGCACACAACACACATGAAAAACAATATCTGCATATGTACATGGAAGCAACAACCAGCCAGATTATCATGCGATATATATTAACATGTGATAAAACATATCTAAATACATGGTCCCTACATTTGAAAATCCATTTTCTCAACCCAGGGATCAGCAATAAGGAGGTTCCTCCTACTGTGAACTGTCCAGTAGTGAATAAACTTCTAAATGTTGAATAAACAATTCTCCATGCAATTCATAACCACAGAAATATCCAAGACTGTCCCACAGCTTAAACTGGCTTAAACTTAATGCCTTATTAGTATTCTGACTAGTTTTAATATTATTACAATTCTATATAATGAATGATATTTTATAGCAGTGTATTGTATTGCATTTTTATGACTATTGTATGTTATTGTAGGAATTTGTATTTCATGTCAACAATTGTTCGACTTTGTAATTTGTATTGCACTGTATTTATATTGTTGTGCTTTGGTGGACAACTTGTAAAGGTGTCAATACGCCTGTTTTGTCCTCCCTTCCACTTGTATGTTTATACTTGTGGTGAATTCTAATAAACAAATAAACAGACTAATGGTAGGGACAGATACTGGCCAAATTGAATGTTTTATTTAACTTATTTAAACATTTTCTGTATCGATTGTCAAAGTAATATTATCAAACCATGCAGAATGAACAAGATTATGCATTGTACCTAAATTACATATTGATAAAGACAATACTATCTGCAGCGTTCAGTTTTTTTGAAAACCGACTTTGCTCAGCTTTGAAGTTTCTATTCACCTCTATCAAAGTAATTAATGTGTAAAACTAGTTGACACATGTACATACATGTGTATGTTCAATTCTCACAATTAATAGCAAGTGTGTCTAGCAAAATGACTTATGAATTATGATGTCCATTTGGTTATCTTAGAAAAGTACATAATATCTAATTATATATAACATAATTATAGAACTGTACAAAATAAAGTCTTAATAGATGAGGTCACTGCAGATATTATTCCGCATAATAAGTGTTGTAATCTGCACCTGTTGATGTACATGTATGTAAGTTTGTAACAATAAACATTTCAGCTAGCCAAGATGTAATTGTGTATTATGATAACAGTTATCTACCATTTGGTATGTCAGCTTTAACTTTACTTTCAGAAGAACGTAGTTGCAGAATGATTATTTTGATGATCGAGGTAAAAACAGTGATTTGATACCTCATTAAGTATGATTAATGATTATTGTGTTTTGTGGCCCATATAATAGGAAACTAATGTCTGTTAACATGATGTAATATTTTGTTACATAAAGAGATCTTTGACACATTTATATGCTTGTGAAATAATGCTGAAGTTGATATTAATAATATCCTTTGCTGATTCATGATCCCTTGTGTGCACAAGTGTATTTCTTTCCTTATGTGTTTACATGTTTGTGTGTGTGTGTGCGCGCGCGTGTGTGTGTGTGTGTGTGAGAGAGAGAGAGAGAGAGAGAGAATGTGCGTGTATGTTTGTGCACCATTCTGATCAAAGTCCAGTGAAGATAGCCCTGCCATAAGTAGGCCAATGTTACGTGAGTGGATTGATCGAGGTTAAAGTCAACTTATGAGACACCTCTTAATACATTTTGTTAGCCAGTGTCCTCATTATGAGACCGAAAGAAACAGATTATTTCAGATAGTTACAACAATTTCTCCATCCATATTTAGAAGATCACCAAAAAACTGCATTTCTACCAAGTTCACAAAACCCACTAATTATGCAGAATGTGGGACTTTTCATTATCCACTGCCTTCAAAGAAGAAGTCGAACCCCATAATAGCTAGCGTAGTAGTAGAAGTTTTTTTCCAGACAGATTGTTACCTGTCTCCTGTTACTGTATTGCAATGAGTATTATACTTGATTGTAAAAGCAATTAGCCTTCGGGCATGAGTTTGCAAATAAAAAAAAAGTTAAACAGAGGAGAGTAGATACATTCCTCGAGCTCAACAGGTGTAAGGAGAGAAGATGTCCCAGAGGACAGCCTGTGCTTGATGTTCTGTCTTCAAACGGAAGTTTGCACAAACTTCGAAGGTACCACAATTTATTTTGTTTACTAGTATTTCATTTTCACTTGAAGGCCTTTTTTTTGTAAAAACAGACTCTGAAGTACATATTACACGTACATCAATATTGTGTACACCACAAATTCATAATTTCAACTGTTTTCCTTATATTTGTCAGCAAATATAGTCCAGCGGTTAGTGACCTTGGGTCAATAGGTCGGGGGTTCGAATCCCGGCTGCTGTTACCTGACTTGCACGCTACTAGAAAGTGTCGCAGTCTGTAGGACGGGTCATTAAAGGCATCCAATGCGATTTCAGGGAAACAAAACTGGAAATATTCTGAATCAGGCAATCTTTGTGATATTGACACATACTGCTTCACATGAGCACATTTAAGTCAGCATTTCATACTTTGGGCATTTAAAGCTGCAGAAACAAGCAAGGGCCCTTCCAGTAACCATTCTCCGTCAGAATTTTGGGAATTTTTGCTCCATGACAGTCAAAATACATTGGGACAGTGTTGTTTCCACGTAGTATGTAGATAAATGACTAGAATATTGGCTGTGAAAAATCAGGTTTCCAAGCCCTAAAAACTGCACTGGATGCCTTTAAGCCGTGGTGCACTGTTCATTGCCTTCGCCAAAAAGAGCTGGGAGAATTTCCTGGTACAATAAACCTGTAAGTACTGTACATAGCATCTTCTCTGTTACCACCAGAATATATAATAGTCCCATCAGGAGAGATATGATACATCATTATTTCACAACAATTGTAGCATGGTACAACATATGGCAGCATATTCATATATGGTATTGCTAACATTTATATAGCAGTACGTATAGTCTATTAGTAACAGTTCTACATGCAGAATTTCATGCAGTTGCTTGCAAATATTGCCTTCCTGTTTATTTGTTACATAACATCTGATTATTGAGCCCTTGACAGTTGCACTTTGGATCATGACATGTAATGGTGGATGCCACTTTGCAATAACTAATTCAAGCCACTGTGATTTTTTTATTGTTTCCAGGTTTGATTAGCTACCAATATTTCGTTACCTGATACATGTATATGTCATCATTATTTGCTGGCCACTAGATAGCCAGATAGGGGACTTAACTTGCATAATTAAGGAGGAAATTCTATAATTACAGTATTTTACAAATTTGTACTTTTATACATGTAATCTATTTAATCTATGGCAGACGGAACATCAACAGATACCAATTGCACAAATGGTGACCTAATTTGCATAATTAATGTGAAAATTCTTGTGACTCCTTATTGGTGAATGATGGGAATTTTATAACTTGTGACATGTGTAAGTTACTTAAAGGTTAACATCACTATGCATATATTATGTTAATGTAGAGGTCATTTGCATAATCAATTAGGACATATTGAAATGAAGTACGACTAAAGAGAGGAATTTCACACGAAAAGTAGTCATTTGATTTTATTTAAAAAACCATAGATATAACTAGACCTTATTTCCATAGTCAGTCAATGAGACAAATAAAACTAGATTATGCTAATTACGACCTTATTTCCATAGTCAATGAGACAAATAAAAGATCATTTACAAAAAGTCATATACTATGGTATTTCATGGAGGTATGAGATCTCCAAATTCTTGTTAAAAATCTAAATCATCCGCTTGGGGTTAAAAGTACACTACTTTTGCAATGTAACCCGGCCCGGCCACCCCCGTCTTCCTACTATTATTGGAACAGGCCAGTGAAATTCACTGAAGAGTGGTCTTACCGCTTTGGTGAAATTTTGGGAAGACGTGTTTTGTTGACATCTGGTCCACTGGCTTCTCTTGCTGGTACGTCTTCGATCGCAAACATTACAATCATTGTACACTTAAAAAGTACACCTTTAACCTCTCTAGCACATCATTGTATACGTGTTTTGTAGCAAATATGTTGGGCAAATATATATGTTGGGTCGGTAATCTGCTATACTCGTTATTGAGGCTAATTCGTTATGATGCATGGGCCTTTTTAGGAAGAATATTATTATTGCTGTCATGTATATTGTGCTCGCCCTGTACTTTGGTTTTCTTTTGTATCCCACAACAGCTGTGGACGTAAACAAAAACTCGAGAGGTCCATACTGAAAAACGTATAACCTGTAGTGTACATCTTTTCACGTGTAATCTGAACGCCATGTTGACTGATGACGTCATAACCGGTTGTACATGTATTAGACCGGATTGCTAACGTCCGGTCCCAGTAGTGTAGTTACGCAACGGATTAGTCGCACTAGTATTGATGATTATACATTTAATTCACTTACTCAGTGGTATAATTGTGGTGTACCTTATACTTTTGCGGGACGAAGGGCCAACTAGCCCAGTAAATAAGGGCCAACTTGCTAATACTGATTATTTACTGGTCAATTTTTTTACCAATTTCTTCTATCTAAATCGTTACTAACTTACCACACAAGGGAGTCTGGTGCCAGATACCTGTAATATAGATATTTATCATGTATTATCATAATACTTCCGGGTGAGGGATTATGCCCTAATTAAGTCGTGTTTTATTTAAAACTTTATTTGCAAAACCATGCCCGAAGGCTAATTGCTTCTACAATCAAGTATAATAATACTCATTGCAATACAGTAACAGGAGACAGGTAACAACTGTCTGGAAAAAACTTCTACTACTATATGTATGCTATCTACATGTATGATGGGGTTCGACTTCTTCTTTTGTGATCTTAGTAGAAATACAGTTTTTTGGTGATCTTCTAAATAACGAAAGGATGGAGAAATTGTTGTTACTGTCTGGAATAATCTGTTTCTTTCGGTCTCATAGTGAGGACACTGGCTAACAAATGTATTTCATTTTCCACTGCATCCATTGCACATTGTTTTATTGTTCCACTTCAAATACAGACCACGATGTCCCTTCCTGTGTGGATACTGAAGCCGCTGGTCACCCGTTTCGTCATTCAAAGCTGGAGAATCGTTTTCGTGGTTTACGGAGTTCATGCCATCAGGCGTGCTGTTTCAGCAGACGAAAAATACAAAAACAATTCGTGGGTCCTTCCTTTTACCTTCATAGTGACGTTGATCCTTGAGTTTTTGCTATACATCAGTGGAGTTTACATCGGAACGGACATGTGGTTTTTCAAAGCCACCGTTTCAAAAGTTCTTGAACTCTTGCTGTCGTTGGTCGGTCTGGCGACCTTTCACGTGATGATTGGTCAGGTTCGCGCCATGATATCTGTTGGCGAGAGGTTGTTTGTACACATTGTGGTGCACAACTGTTTGTTGTTTACTGTTGGTTGGGTTTCCATGGAGATGGTGGTACAGCTCGCTGTGGCGCTGGAGAAACTTCAGGATGTACCGTCTGATGGACTTTGGACCATGATGCTGTTCGGCACCGCCACTCACACAGTGATATGGACTTATATCGAAATCGTGAGGTCAGGAATCACATCTGTTTGGGTATACATAATATCAGTACTACGTATTTTAAAAGACATTAATTTTATGATAAGATTTTATATGATTAATTTTAATAAGATTAAAAAAAATAAAACGGTGCCATTGATAACATCTACTTTCCTACCAATAGTACCATGCAGAAAACCCCCTTCTTTTCCAATATAATGCTAGCTACCGTGACAGCAACATAAGCCTTGTTCATGTGAAGTCACCCAAACCGCGATTTGGGTAACTCACAATCCTCACATCTGGTCCACATGCCACACATTCCTTTCAAACCGTGTCCGATCACAATTCGCCTGAGGTACATTTAGTTGTTTGATGAAAACACGCAAGGTAGCGTGTTATTAATGTCAGAGGTCAATGACCTGCTTGCTGATGCCCCCCTCCCAGCGTATCTCGGCCGAATGCCGACGTTGTCCCGCCAGAGGCGGTGAAGCTCGTCCAAGAACGGACACATTATTTTACCTTTACTGCTTTTTAAGTTGCTGTTTTGCATCTGTCTAGTAATGATTTCATAACAAATATATTAATTTCAATGTTTCTTTTTCTTTTCCTTAGATTTCGCGAGGTATTTCGAGTCGCCGTCACAACACACGTGTCTGTTATAATGTTCATCGCCTGGACATTACCAACTATTCCTGAGGGTGTTTTTCTGCACACGGCACATGTTATACTCTTGGTAACAGCTGTCATCTTGGTCGCTCGACTCGTCAAAGCTATCACACAAATCAAAGACTTCACAACAGTGGCCCTCGGCTCGCACCCGAAAGGAATGGTCAAGTCTCAGAGAGAGATATCACACCTAGCGATGTATACCAAAACTACATGACTTCATTTTAGGTTTAAGTGTGTGCGTCATCATTACCTTCGCCAAGAAGTATGTGTGTGTGTGTGTGTGTGTATGTGTATGTGTATGTGTATGTGTATGTGTGTGTGTGTGTGTGTGTGTGTGTGTGTGTGTGCAGGCCTCAATATTGTTGTATAAATGCAGGTTTTAACATCTCTGGGCATGATTTTTTTTAGAAGAGGAAAAAGGGTAGTTCCTAGTGATTTGGTGATCCTGTTGTTTATCTCCTCTTCAGTCGTATTATCATTGCAACCAGGTTTCCAAGTATCGTACATTCCACTATAGACGCCAAACAAACTAAATAACTTCTAACAGTGTTAATATGGATTTGAAAAAAAAACAGAAGGGAAACTAGCAAAGGATTTGCCAATTTTGCGATTTAGATAAGATTGAGGATGACTATCATTTCGTAGTCGATTGTACGTTATATAGTAATGAGAGAAATTTCCTATATTCGTATATAATAGATAAGTTCCCCAGCTCTGGACATTTAAATGAATCAGAAAAATTTATATTTCTTATGAAACTTAACAAACCATGTATCATTAGTTCTATATGCTCGTACATCTATAACTGCGTCAAGAAGCGAGAAGACGTCGAACAATGTAAATAGTAGATCACATTAGTATGTATAGTTTAAGTATCATTGCTGTATCCTTTTCCTTGTCTATTCATGACCTGTACTTAGCTTGTTAGAGCACAAACGTACACTAAAGGTCTTTCATTAAAGTGAGTTGTTAAAGAGTGATATACCACACATGTATGTGCAGTCTATAGATATCGGAATACTCATATCTGGTCCCATGCGGAACACCACAGAAAAGCGTCTCTCAGTCGGATACCATCCCTCGGTACTTCACGCACGGTTGTCGGTTTAACAGGAAGACACATATCCAGGGAATGCATGGTGGACCGCAGTGAGATGGTGTACTGTACACGATCGAAAGCGTGTGTGAAGTCAGTGAGGACTGGAGTATTGCAAGACCCTGGCTTGTCGGGTGTACTTTCCAAAAAGTGAACCAGGCCAGTAAGCATGTGGTTAACTGAATTGATGATTTCGTTGTATTTACATATTAATGTATTATTTGGTTATGTGTAAATAGGAGACTACAACTTGTAGATACACTACATGTAAGGATTGTTCTCAATTCAAATTTGTAACCTTTAAAATACCGAAACGTTTCATGACAGAGGAGTATAACGTTATCTACCTGACGTCTTCTTAAAGATTATGCAAATTATCAAGGTGGAATGGCCCACGGGGGATGTACCAAAATTAACCAGTTTCACTTCCACCACCTCATTCCGTCGAATGAGGGAGGGGTGAATAAAAACCTAAAAATCTATCAGAAAGTTGAACGTAAAAAAGCTTCTAAAAAACAGCAAAAATCAGTGTTTTAGATGCAATGGCTGACTGTTCACTTTTTAAGCTGCACTATGTAACATTGATCATGTGACGATCCAAGGAGTAACTGTAGTAGTGCTGCTTGTTGTAGTGCTTTATAGTCAATTTAGTGCTATACGTAGTACTTGTTTGTGGTAACTGTAGTATCAAGTGCACAATCTGGTAGCTTACATCATACAGAGGGTCGGACTCTGCTCTCCACTCGCCGTCATCAGCTGCATACTGGCTTTCCTTGACGTTTCGCCCCTTGTTGCAGCACGTCTCTAGCCAGCGGGGCGACAGCGACGGCCACTCGCTGCCCGGCGAGTGGTTATTGGGTGGTATTCCTCAGTGTCCATACCCAGAGTGAGGCATCGACGGTGGTCTTGGTGACTCTCTTAGTTACTTCTCTCCTCTTCTTTCCTGCTAATCCTAACTGTCCCAGTGCCTTCCACAAGGTCTGTCCTATAAAACCCCTGCATCCTACTTCCACTGGGAAGTACCAGGTCTTCCAACCTTTCTCTCTACATCTGCTCACCAGTTCCTGATACTTCATTCGTTTCCGCTCGTTCGCTTCTTCCATCCTGTCTTCCCAGGGAACAGTCAATTCTAGCAGCACTACCTGGGTCGTTTTCCTAGAAAACAGGATCAAGTCTGGTCCTAGGTTCGTGTCGATGATATCTGCCGGGAAAGCCAGTTGTTTGCCAAGATCAGCATGTAAGGACCAGTCACTTGCTGATGCTATGATTCCTATCTGCTCTCTTTCCTTCTTCTCTTTACTCTTTCCTCTCCATCCCTCCTTTACAAAGCTGATGAACTGCAATCCCTTCCTCTGTTTTCCCTTGACCTTATTCTCCGTTATCTGTTCTTCTACTGCACTGGCTATCACTTTCAGGACTTGGTTGTGGCGCCAGGTGTACCGCCCCTTGCCTAGTGCAACCGGACAGCTTGTTAGGACGTGGCTAAGGTTCCCTGTCTTGCCACAGAGCTCACACTTGTCTTCATCTTTCTTCCTCCACCTCTTCAGGTTTGCAGCTGTTGGCAGAAGATCGTAAACAGACTTCAGCAGGAATCTTATCTTCAAGGGTTCACTATACATGAGTTCATTCCACATGACCTTTCTTTCTCGTACTCCCTCCCATCTTGTCCAAGCTCCTTGAACCCCCTGGCTTACTGCTCTTGATCTCCGAACCTCTTCCTCCTGCTGTCTAACTTCCTTCTGGATCAGTTCCCTCCTCTCCCTTGGGCTAGCAGTACCCCATCTCTGGGTTCCTTCCCTTCCTGCTCCAAACCCTCTCCTGCCTTGAGCTACTACTCCCACGATGTCTCTGTGCTTAAGTCTACTTGTTGCGCTGGCGACTGCTTCTGCTGCTGCCCACTTCTTTCCTGATCTTAGTCTTATTCCTGCCTGGCTAACCAACTCGTCTCGACTCTCCTGTAACATTAGTTGGGCTCTTGCCTTCGTCACTTTATACTCTTCTTCCATTGACGTTAGTGGCAGCTGTAGTTTGGCTGTTTTGCTGTACAATCCTATGCTCGTCAGTCCTGGAGGCACCCCCAGCCACTTTCTCAGATGTCTGCTCACCCTCCTCTCTACTTCCTCCACAACTGTAAGGGGTATATCGTACATGGTCATCGGCCATACTGCTCGTGGTAACAATCCATACTGGTAGCACCATACTTTGTATCTCCCTGGGAGTTCACTATTCTCAATGGCTTCTAGCCCGTCTCGTATCTGTTGCTTGAATTCTTCAATGTTCTTCTTGTCACTTAATGTTACATCAAACTTCTTCCCTAGGCTTTTGATGGGCTGCTCCGCAATTGCAGGGATTCTTTCCCCCTGCACTTCTAGCTGCAACTTGTCACAGATCTTCCCCCTTCGCATCACCAGTTTCCTGCACTTTTTGCCTTCGACGAGAAGGCTATGAAATCGGTTTCGGCCTGTTTTGTAGATTATGCACGGTAAAGTTTGAAGGCATGGTCCGAGGTTCACGATTTTTGGCAGGCAGGTTGATTTGGGGGTGGCCATTGTCAAGGCTAAAAATGGGCTTCGTGGGGGGTTCCTAAGTCACTGTAATTGACCTTGGTTTTTGGTGTTTTTTCCTTGTCATCAAGATATCTCGAGTATCCTTAAATGGATGTTCATGATTTTTAGTGGGCAAGTTACCGTTGAGAATGCCGAGGTCAAGTTCAAAGATGGGCCCCGTGGGGGTTTCTATGTCA
>NW_017802536.1:1065276-1075200 GCF_001625305.1 Branchiostoma belcheri
CCCCTAAAACGCTGTTTTCCACGATTGCATAGCCACATTTAGTGAAAATATGATTGCCACAATTCAAAGAACCTTTGAGGAAAAATATATATCTATTTGCGGATTTATGGCATTTTTCCACATAATTTTACGTTCGTTCAAGGACCTGTATAATGTCCTTGTTCGATAACCCGGAAGTGTTAGCCACGTAACCTTCGGCGTGACGGCCCGGTCGCTCTCTATACACGTTTCCGTAGCAGATCGAGGTCTGTCCCGGCAAGAAGCTTTCATCACACGGTGATAGAATGTCCTTGGTCCTGGTGATGTCCCGTACTTTAGCATACACCACTTTACTTACTCGCAAACTTGCGTTCGATTGTATCTAATTTAAAACGTCAGGAACAACTAATATCTCACCATATCCACCCGCCAATGATACCAGTGCCTTGTTGAAAACAAATCTTTCATCGACACCGAACACCCCCTCTGTGGAACACCCCTCTGTGACAAAAAAGTGGACCAATCTCATAATACCACAAACACACCAAAGGTCAACCCGGGCGACCATTTTCAGACTCAAACTGAGTCAAAGGGGTGTCCGGGGGCCGCCAATAAAATTCATTTTCACGCCCGAAAACACAAATACAATAAGAACAAAAGAACGTGCACCATCTACAGCCCAATAGCAGAACGTATACCGAGTCCCAATTACATCCGTCCACCCCAACGCGAGATACAACTGCGATCATTTTTCTTTGGTCCTGACGGAAACTACGATAATCATCTTCAAAAAGCCTACACTATACATACACACAACACCCACGAAAGCAATATCACACTGTCGAAGGCATGAGTCCTCCGAACTCTAGTTGGCTTTGAATTTCATTCTAGCCCAGCTGGCTGCCTTGCTCAGACTCCTGAGTACGTATCTTGCACTGATCACACTTTCAGTCGTCACTGTCAGATCATCCATAAAGTAGTAGTAATACTAATTTAAAAGTAGTTAGCAGTCCTGGTTGTAGAATTTAATACTATACATAGTACTTGTTTGTAGTAATTGTAGTATCAACGGTAGATATTTTATATTAGTGCACAATGTAGTAGTAATAGTTATTACCAGTACTGGTTGTAGTATTTAGTACTATACGTAGTGGAGCAGCAGCAGCAGTAGTTGTAGTAGTAGTTGTGATGGCGGTAGCGGCGGTGCGAGCACATGTACATGTAGTAGTGTTAGAAGTAGTAGTGGCAGTACTGTAAATCACATGACTAACGATAAGAACTGTATTTCCCGCGTGTTCCGCCAGACGTCAGGCCTGCTACATCTGACCGTCCGGATGGCGTCAGAGACGGAGTCCAGGTTCACGTGTGTGGAGAGGATAACACACTATGCCGACGTACGTACTTCAACATTCTAGTCTGACTACCACCAAAGAAACACTGAAAACAAAGTGACAAAACGTGCATTGATGCACAGTATAGTAATGACTGTGCCGTCTCTGTTGCAAATGTATTGGCAAGTGTTGATTTCGTTTGTTTGATGATGATATGTCGTACGTTAACAACCACATTTAACCACATTCCTGTCAAGTCATTGCATAATACCTGGACTTTTCCCTCACAGAATCTGGAACAGGAAGCCCAAGAGCATATAAAAGACGTGGACCCGGCTGAAAACTGGCCTGACCAGGGCGTTGTGCAGTTTGACCGGTACCAGATGCGCTACATGGAGAGCCTGCCCTTGGTGCTGAAGGACGTTCAGTGCAACATCCGGCCCAGAGAGTCGGTGGGAATTGTGGGTAGAACGGGATCGGGTAAGGCAACACTTCCGCTTTTCCGTGTTTTTGTTTTTTCCATAAACTTTTTCCAATGACTCCCATTATATAGTCGATAGTTATATGATATGATACGATATGATATGATATGTATGACGAACAATTAACCATGTGCACAGCAGAAGAACGAAAACATTTTTGTACTCAGTTTCTCTTTGATGTAACTTGATATCATTAGGCAAGTCGTCACTGGGCGTTGCTCTGTTTCGATTGGTGGAGCCGACGGACGGGACCATCTTGATCGACGGGGTGGACGTCAGCAAGATCGGTCTCCAGTCCCTCCGCAGCAAACTCTCCATCATCCCACAGGATCCGGTCTTATTTGTAGGAACTGTCAGGTACGTAGTGGAACCCCCCTCTCTTTAAGAAATGGAACAACCCAAACTTCGAAGAAACAATTCCCAATTCTTGGGATTTTCACTTTTACAAAATCAGAACGGTTATGCATTTTATGTAGTATAATTTTAACTACAAAATAAATTATGCAAAATTTTATAGATATCGCTAAATATGAAAAGAATGACACTAAATCATTTTTTCTAGTTCTATGATTCAGTTCTATGATTCTCTGACTGATTGCGTGCACGTGCCGTGTCCAAAATCAGGTATAATTTGGACCCGTTCAATCAGTACCATGATCCAGAGCTATGGCGTGCACTAGAGAGGACCTACATGAAGGATGCGGTAATGAACAATTCAGTCATTGATTAATTTGATTCCCAAATTTAATGATTTGATTGAGTCGATCCTTTTTAATTGATTTCGTTTCCTTAAAGACGCATTATTGTTCCTCCTCACAGATATCGGGGCTAGAGAAACAGAGGCTCCCGTGGTAGAAAACGGTGAAAACTTCTCAGTGGGTGAACGGCAGCTCATCTGTATGTATGGCCAGGGCCCTGCTCAGGAACAGCAAGGTGAGTATTGGCCAACCACGAGTCGGCCTGGTGTTGAATATAGTAATTAAGTCAGTAAGTGAGGCTTCAGTATTTTCTTTCTACAATTCCGAAATAGTCGTTACCAGGGCCCACGCGTGATCATATACACTTGGTCAGTATAAGTTTTACCACCTGCATTTACGTAATGTTTTGCATGGCTTTCTTTACGTTGAGTGGGTGTCAGGATCACCATCTACACTTCATTTAGCAGAGACGGGGGACGTTACAAATTTCAGCAGTTTTGACTACAGGTCACCTGAATGTTTCCCTGCATTGATGATGAAGATTTAGGTAACAGTTTCCGTTAACGTGCTTCTACGTAAGGCCACACCAAGTAAATTTTATGGATGACGTCCGCGCGCGCATTGATTTTGGCCTGTTCCTAGAAAAAAAAACAAGAAATTCCGCTTCCTGTAACTATGACCAAAGAGCCACGACAGTGCCGCAAGTCGTCAGATTGACGTGAAACCCGTAACGCGAAAACAGGACAGGACGATAACTTCTGTTCCACCTGATTTATTGCTGTTTTGATGATGAATAAAAGACTTCTTGCTTGTTAATCTGTGTCACCTCATTCAATTTGTGTCCTAACATTTGTCGTCTCTTAGTATTTTTCTGATCTAGGCCTCTTGTTTTTTAGGGCCCTTCTTGTTTTTTTTTTCGCCCTCTCGCATTAGATTTAGGGTCTCCAAAGGACGTCATCCATAAAATTTACTTGGTGTGGCCTAATGTCTTAAGACGAAAATTGGGCTTTAATTGACTTTACCCTCCAATGTCTGCTTATTAGATCATTCTACTTGACGAGGCAACAGCGGCCATCGACTCGGAGACAGACAGCCTGATACAGAAGACCATCCATGAGGCCTTCACAGACTGCACCATGTTAACCATAGCTCATCGACTCAACACCGTGCTGAACAGCGACCGTATTATAGTCATGGAGGATGGAAAGGTATGCTGTAGGTACATGTACTTGTGGGGGAAACTCTCTGCGTAAGTTAAAGAAGAGTAAGAGCCGGACGTGTGTGGAGAGTGTGTAAAGGTGTGCGTCTATGAGTGCGCGTGTGCCTTTGTATATGTGTGTGCGTGCTTATATGTGTGTTTGTATGTGCCTGTATGTTACGTATGAGTGTGCATGCATATATGTGTGTATGTCTCTCTCTCTCTCTGTGTATGTGTGCGTGCGTACATGTGTGTGTGTGTGTGTGTGTGTGTGTGTGTGTGTGTGTGTGTGTGTGTGTGCCTGTGTGTGCACGTGCATGTTTGTGTGTGTATGTACTAATGTGTGTGTCTGTGTGTGTGTATACATGTGCGCTCACTTGAGTGTGTGTGTATGTGTGTGTGTGTGAGTGAGAGTGAGTGAGTGAGTGAGTGAGTGAGTGAGTGAGTGAGTGAGTGAGTGAGTGAGTGAGTGAGTGAGTGAGTGAGTGAGTGAGTGAGTGAGTGAGTGAGTGAGTGAGTGAGTGAGTGGGTGAGTGAGTGGGTGAGTGAGTGAGTGTGAATGAGAGTGTTTGGCAGAGGCGGGGTAGTAGAAGCTGTCGATGTTCACATCTCTCCACACGTCTGTTCCAGCAGTTGGAATTTGACCCCCCAGCGGTTCTCATGTCCGACCCCAACTCACGCTTCAGTGCCATGATGGCGGCCGCCGGAAGTGACGTCAACAAATACCTCACAAACAACCCTCTACCGGATGTAGAAGAAGCAGACGAGGAAGAGGATACGAAGTTGTAGATTACTAGTATGTTGTGGGACAAGTATTGTCGTCAGTTTGTATATCAGTCACCAAGGGTTTATATAATTTAATAAATAGTCCAGAGAAAAGATGTGTATCAACTTAGTGAGCATCTGTAACTTTTTCGTTTGTTTTAACTGTTCATGACCTATATTACTATGCAATATAGGCGATGCAGGTTTGTAACGTACAGTATCAAAAACCAACAGGGACAGTATTATTATATACAGAAAATTTGTGGTGAAGATGGATGAGATACTAAAGCGGCGAGTGCAATTATTATCCAGTGTTTTAACCGTAACCGTTACAACTAATTGTTAGTTTTTCCAGTTTCCAGTGAACAGTCTATGAGCTGAACAAGTATATACAAGTATATACATGTATGTTGTGTTATTTTGTGGGAGGGAATAAGTTATGTCATTATTTATGTATACGGAGCTGTGTTACATTTTTGTATTTCTGTCATGCCTTAACATGAGTTTTTTTTTTGCGATTTTAGATATACTTGTGCCATGATAACACCAAACAAAAAGACAATGGATGGAATGGAAAGACCGCAATGTTTCAATTGTTACTCTGTTGTTGAACAGTTATATCATTATCATACTCATTTCCACGATGTACTCAATATCTGTATTTCTGCTATTTTCAGAATTCTAATAAGGGTGCTGCTACAGACTTTAATATTTCTACATATCAAAGCCACACTGTCTTGATGGGCAATGTATGAATGTCAGGGATACTTCATGCGGACCAAAATGATGAATTAACGTATATAGCGCTCATTCTGTGTCCCATTCTTCACTTTAGATGGGTGGCTTTGATCGTATACAGAAGAACTCCATAAATGAACCCCTTTAAATTAAGGACCAATACAAATGGAGTATTCTAATAGTTCGTTCACAAGGCCACGCCATGTATAGAAGTGGTTGTAATCAAGGTAGGATACATCGATTGATGTTGTTCACACATCTTTGGGCAAGTTTGGGTTTCAAAAATTTGCTTTTCCATTTCACAATTCATTTCAATTACAAACATCCATCGATATAGTCTCTTCCATCTATACTACCCACAATGCTCTAGTCTAACGTCACGTTCCGAGAGTAAGCTTCCTTAGGAGAGAAACACAACCCAGTAGCAAGACAGACAAGAACTTGGCGTGAAGATTTATATTGGATAAAACATTACCACATATCTCTTTTTCCCGATATACAAATACACACATATATACATAAATCACATATCACTCTTTTTTTTACAATATACGTACATATATACACACATAAAATCTTGTCGTGACGTACTTATAAAGGATTTGGAATGCGTGAAGAAAGATACGTAGCATTAAAATCCATTTCAAGCAAGCTTTGTACATACATTGATATGGTAACAATTACACAGGAACGTTCGCATAAGAAGTATAATTTTGTCGGCTACATACAACTGTGCTAACGTTTCCTTTCAAAACCGATATAAGGAATTTCTTAGTGCCGTTATCAACGTAGGTCGATCATTAGTAGCACAACTGTACAATATTAAACGCTGCCATCGTGTATATATGGATGCCTGGCAAGTAGATAACATTTCAGTTGTAAAAGTGCGTCCCTTCGCTGCGCAGTTGTGTTAAGGTCTTTGCGACCTTGCAATTTTTCAAGTTTTTTTATTTCATTTTATATGAGCCCCAGGTAGAAAGAAATGAAAGCGATGCATACTTGAAGCATTCTTTCTACCTTATTTTTTTTTCTGTCAATGGAGCATGCGTGAGGCATGTGTGAAGCATGCGTGAAGTATGTGTGAAGAATGTGTGAAGAATGTGTGAAGCATGTGTGAAACATGTTTGCCACATCATTTCATTCAAAGCATAAAACATGAGTTCACGTAATTTTTTTTGCCACGCCGAGAATACTTTTAAATCAACAAATCATTCACTCGTGTCGCTCTCTTCTCCTGATAGTCTCGATCGGATCGAATCCTTGACCCTTGTGAAGCCCCCTTTGATTTTGCCGACTAGTTTGGTGGGGGTTAGCCTGCCGCCTGATTTCTGAGAGGTACTTGGCTCTTCCCCTTTTGATTTCATGGTGGCGAGTGTAGGCACTCCCTTGTGCCCATAACGCGTCAGGCCCTTTTTCTTTTCCTTCTCCCTCTGCATTTCAGGAGGAAGCGGCGGGCCATAGACCGGTTTTCCGTTCGGGGGGTCCGATTTGTGCTCGACTGTGTCTAGCTTCTTTACCGCCTGCTGTTTCATCGCCATCTCTCTCGCCTCCCTATCTATCTTCTGCTCCCTTTCTTTCCTTGACTGAAACATGCGAGCGAATTTTGAGGGTTTCTTCACGGCTGGCGAAGCTCCCTGTACCTTTTTCTCGTCTACGGGAGACTCTTCGTCGACCGTTTCCAGTTGCCCCGTTTCCAGTTGCTCCATACTAGTCTTTACCATAGCGTACGCCTTTTTCTCCATGGCCATCCAGTACTCGTCGTCATGCAGATCCTCCTTTGAGATGGGCTTGTCCAAGTCTATCTCGTCTTCACTGTCTTCTGACGAGTCGAAGAATTCCATCTCCAGTTTCTTCGGAACCAGTCCCGTGCCCGGCCTGCTCGCTCTGGACACGCCTGTTGCCGCCCTGTAGTGCCCCGGCAACATGACCGGTGACCGATCCACGCCACCGCCGTACTTCACTTGTTCCTGGATGCCGGGCCGTTTGTAGCTGGCTGCGGCCACCCCGGACCCAGTCTGCCGGAGGTCTGTCTTAGACCGATCCTGGTGGAGCCGTGCTCTCTCACGTTCTTCTGGGTCCTCAATATTCCACCATGGCTTTTCACGGTCTTTGGAGAACCTTTTACCCCAGTACTCGTCAACCTCAGCATCGAGTTTCGCTCTTTCGTCATCAGTGTACTTCTTTATCCCAGACGACACCCATGCGTCCGGACGTTTACGCTCGGGGGGTTTATATTCGGTCTGTGCCCTGAACTGTCCTGCCGTCGGTGTGGTCTGGGCGCTTGAAGGTCTTGCCGCAGCCGACTCCTTCTGAGGAGTCCTTGGCGTATCGGCGGAGTCATTGGCCGGTTGTGTACTCTTCATAGACGCCGGTCCGGTCTGGGCGCTTGAAGGTCCGGCCGTAGCAGACTCCTTCAGGGGAGTCCTTGGCCTATCGGCGGAGTCCTTAGCCCGTTGTGTAGTCTTCATAGACGCCGGTCTGTTCTGGACTCCTTCGGGCTCCTCTGTACGTCTTGCTGACAGTGAAGTTGTCCCCACCACGGGAGTTTCCCGCTTAACAGCCGTAACCTGAATCGGTATCGGTTGCGGAATTTTCGTGGGTGGGTGCGCGGTCTGCTTGCCAGCTGTCTGCATGTCTGCTCGTCTTGCTGACAGTGCAGTTGTCCCCATCACTGGGGTTTTCCGCCGAACAGCCGTAATTTGAATCGGTTGCGGAATTTTCGTGGGTGGGTGCGCGGCTTGCTTGTCTTCTGTCTGCATGTCTGCTCGTTTTGCTAACAGGGTTTTCCGCTTAACATCCGAATCTTTGATGGGTTGCGGAATTTTCGTCGGTGGGTGCGCGGTTTGTTTGACAGACGCCTTGTCTTTTGACTGCATGTCGGCGCGTTTTGCGGACAGTGCAGTTGTCCCCATCACAGGAACTTTCCGCTCAACACCCGTATCTTTAATCGGTTGCGGAATTTTCGTCGGAGGGTGCGCGGCTTGTGTGACAGACGTCTTGTCTGTTGACCTTACCTCGGTCCGTTTTGCGGACAGTGCAGTTGTCCCCATTATGGGATCTTTCCGATTAACAGCAGTATCTTTGGTCGGTTGCGGAATTTTCGTAGGCGTCAATTTTGCTGTTTGGTCTCCGGTTTGTCCAGCTTTCGGCGCTTTTGCTCCTTTCTGTGTGCTCTTTGCCCCGGCATCTTTAGATGCAGAAGACTTCTTAGCATCCTTGGGCGGGGTGGCCTTTGTTTTGGGACTTTCCCATTCATTGTCGTCGCCAACAAGGGCTTCCCAAACTTTCTGGGAGTACTCTTTTTGAGTCTTCTCCCTTTTGCCTCCCTTCACAGTGCCCTTCTGTGTTTGAGCTGCAGGCTCAGCCGAGCCCTTTACTGACTGCTTGTCAGCTTTTGCAGCTGTGGATTCAGGCGGACTTGTACCATCCGTTGTCCGCGTGTCCACGTTTTCCGGCGGAGGCCGACCCTGGCGTGCGGACGACTCTGCCACTCCTGACACCGACACCGCCTCAGCCGCAGGCTGGCGCCGCATCTCTGGCGTCACGATCACCTTCGGTTCCGGCAGCTTCCGTGAAGATGCTTGCGGGGTCGAATAGGCTTTCTCCCCCGGTTGTCTGTAAAGATACTTCCGCTCGCTGGTTTTACTTGGTTTCCTAACCAGCGGAATCTGCGAGGCTTTGTTGTCCGATCGGGACTGTACCAGACGGGGATGGGTGCGAGGATCCTTGCGCGGTGACCTATGGTAGATGGGGACAGGCCTCTCGGCAGGGTCCTCATCTTCTTCATCACTTTTCAGGTGCATTTTCAGCACCGCTTTTACGTGGCACGACTTGCATGTCATTCTTGGGGGATCGTACGTCCAGGTATGATCATGCTGGTGCTTTTTGGTGCGGCAGATAGGCACGGGGGACTTCGGTATGCCCCTCCTCCTCATCATCATCTTCCCCCTCACTGTCTGTTTCCAAATGGAACTTCATGAGCAGGGCTTCGTCACAACTGCCGCACTTGAAATCTCGGAGGCTTGTAGCTCCAGTTTTGGGCGTGGTCTGCCAGGCAGCACGGTGTCTTCTCCCCGTGCACGACCTGGTAGTGGTTGTCACGCTGGTGCCAGGCGCTTTCACCGTGGTCGGCGTGCTGGCACAGTTTGAGCTGCTTTTGCTCTGTCGATTGCGAATCATCTGACTGGCGATGCAGATGGACCGTCAGCTGACTGTCGGATTGTATCGCCAGTGGATCTGTTTGAGAGTCATCCGTAGACACTATCTCCACGGGTAGTAACTCTTCAGAGCACACTGACCCTGAGTCTTCAACCACTGACCCTAGTTCCTCATTGAGGTCGACATCAGCAGTTGGTTGAGACACTCGTCGATTTTGGCAATATCCTCGTTTGCTTCTTTTCTCATTTCTTCAACTTCCTCCGGGGAAAACTTCGACGCGTTTTCTTCGATTGCGAGGAGTAAATCGGTTGAATCCCTTCTCGCGATGTTGAGCTCTATGGACATTTCCCTCCGCTGGGTAAAACGGTCCACTTTCTGCGCTATCTCATGTCCAAACGTGCCCTTGTGTTGGACATACGGTTTTGGGACAAAAAACTTCATTTCTGGCAAAGGCGGGGGGTCTGAGATGTTTGTGCAGAACTTGGTTGTTTTTGCACCGACACCGACTTCTGTCGTGCGGTGTCCATCGCCCTCGTCATGCCGAGCTTTCTTCTGAGGCAAGTTTGACCCCTGCG
>NW_017802536.1:1075725-1092527 GCF_001625305.1 Branchiostoma belcheri
TCCACTTTCTGCGCTATCTCATGTCCAAACGTGCCCTTGTGTTGGACATACGGTTTTCGGACAAAAAATTCATTTCTGGCAAAGGCGGGGGGTCTGGGATGTTTGTGCGGAACTTGGTTGTTTTTGCACCGACACCGACTTCTGTCGTGCCGTGTCCATCGCCCTCGTCATGCCGAGCTTTCTTCTGAGGCAAGTTTGACCCCTGCGTGGAGTACATCGTCATGACAGTGTACTGCCTGTTTGGATCCGGTACTGGCAGCCTGGCCCCAGCACCAACCAGATCCAGCAGTGGCCCCGGTAACGCCTGGGAGACTTCCTGCCCAGGGAAGCCTGAGATTCCAGACATCAGAAGCTCCATTGGTGGCAAAGCAGGAGGATTAGGAACTCGTCCGGATCCATGTGAGATTCCGGACATCAGAAGTTCCATGGGTGGCAATGCAGGAGGAGAAGGAACCTTTCCGGATTCATGTGAGATTCCGGACATCAGTAACTCCATTGGCGGCAAAGCTGGGGGCGAGGGGACTCGTCCGAATCCTACCCCATGCACCCGCGGGTGGACCACGGCTTGTGCAAGACTTGCCCGCCTGAGTTGCTCCCGAGTCGGTAGCGGTGGCGGTGCAGGGATGTGACCAGCCTCCATAGTAGCCAACGTTTCGCTTGCCTCCGCCACATTTTCCACCGTTTCGTCGCCCTTTGTGACCTTAGTCTTGTGCGTCATTTTGTTAGAAGCTGTCGTGCTCCTCATGAAGGTACCGCCGCCTTGTCCCTGGCCCGGAGTCATCAACGAAGGCGGGGACTGAGGGATTGCTAGAGCCGAAGGCCCTGCCATTTGTAGCGCCATGTTAGGCTGAGGTACGGCTTGTGCAAGACTGAATCTCCTCAGTTGCTCCGGAGTTGGGAGCGGTGGTGGAGCAGGGATGTGGCCAGCCTCCATAGTAGCCAACGTTTCGCTGGCTTCTGCCACATTTTCCACCGTTTCATCGCCCTTTGCTACCTTAGTCTTGTGCGTTACTTTGTTGGAAGCCGTCGTGCTCCTCATGAAGGTACCGCCACCTTGTCCCTGACCTGGGGACAACATTGAAGTCGGTGGGGGCTGAGTGACTCCTCCGAACCCATATGAGACTCCGGACATTAGAAGTTCCATGGGTGGCAATGCAGGAGGAGAAGGAACCAGTCCGGATCCATGTGAGATTCCTGACATCAGAAGTTCCATGGGTGGCAGCGCTGGAGGAGAAGGAACCAGTCCGGAGCCATGTGAGATTCCGGACATCAGTAACTCCATAGGTGGCAAAGCTGGGGGCGAGGGGACTCGTCCGAATCCTACCTCATGCACCCGCGGGTGTATCACGGCTTGTGCAGGACTTGCCCGCCTGAGTTGCTCCCGAGTCGGTAGCGGTGGCGGTGCAGGGATGTGACCAGCCTCCATAGTAGCCAATGTTTCGCTGGCTTCTGCCACATTTTCCACCGTTTCGTCGCCCTTTGTGACCTTAGTCTTGTGCGTCATTTTGTTAGAAGCCGTCGTGCTCCGCATAAACGCGCCGCCACCTTGTCCCTGGCCTGGGGACAACATTGAAGTCTGTGGGGGCTGAGTGACTCCTCCGAACCCATGCGAGATTCCAGACATTAGAAGTTCCATAGGTGGCAACGCTGGAGGAGGAGGGGCAAGCCCGGGTCCATGTGAGATTCCGGACATCAGAAGTTCCATGGGTGGCAATGCAGGAGGAGAAGGAACCAGTCCGGATCCATGTGAGATTCCGGACATTAGAAGTTCCATAGGTGGCAATGCAGGAGGAGAAGGAACCAGTCCGGGTCCATGTGAGATTCCGGACATCAGTAACTCCATAGGCGGCAAAGCTGGGGGCGAGGGGACTCGTCCGAATCCTACCCCATGCACCCGCGGGTGGACCACGGCTTGTGCAAGACTTGCCCGCCTGAGTTGCTCCCGAGTCGGTAGCGGTGGTGGAGCAGGGATGTGGCCAGCCTCCATAGTAGCCAAAGTTTCGCTTGCCTCCGCCACATTTTCCACTGTTTCGTCGCCCTTTGTGACCTTGGTCTTGTGCGTCATCTTGTTGGAAGCCATCGTGCTCCGCATAAACGTGCCGCCACCTTGTCCCTGGCCTGGGGACAACATTGAAGTCTGTGGGGGCTGAGTGACTCCTCCGAATCCTTGCGAGATTCCGGACATTAGAAGTTCCATAGGTGGCAATGCAGGAGGAGAAGGAACCAGTCCGGATTCATGTGAGATTCCGGACATCAGTAACTCCATTGGCGGCAAAGCTGGGGGCGAGGGGACTCGTCCGAATCTTACCCCATGCACCCGCGGGTGGACCACGGCTTGTGCAAGACTTGCCCGCCTGAGTTGCTCCCGAGTCGGTAGCGGTGGCGGTGCAGGGATGTGACCAGCCTCCATAGTAGCCATAGTTTGGCTGGCTTCTGCCACATTTTCTACAGTTTCGTCACCCTTTTTGACACTCGTCTTTTGTGTCACTTTAGCTGACGTAGACGTCTGGCGCATGGCTGTACCTCCCGTCAGGCCGTGACTTGTCAGACCACCAAGTCCACCGAACTGTGGCAGAGGCGAGGCTGACAGCAGGCCCATAGTTGGCGCAGGGCTGGCAATTGCTAGAGAAGCCGGCTGCGCTATCTGGGAATGTGCACCGAGGCCAAGAGGCGGCAGAGGCGGTGGTGTAGGGACACGGCTAGCCTCAACTGTTGCGACCATCTGTGATGCCTCATTCGTGTCCTCAGTTTCCCCTGTAGACGTCTTCCTCCTCACAGTGGTGGAGTGTTTTAGCTTCGTCGCCTGTGACTGAAGTCGGAAGGAAAGGATGTCGTTTCCAGGTGAGCTGGACGGCATGTGTCCAGGTGCCGCCTGTTCCCTTCTTCCAATTGCATCATGCAAGGCTTGGCCTAGCGTCATCGGTGACAGAGTAGACATAGCCAACGCTGGGTGTGCAGATAAACCCAGGCTAAAGGACGGCAGGGGCGGAGGTGAGGGGATTCTGCCGGCCTGGACTGTGGCGACCATGTGCGAAGTCTCGGCTGTGTCTTCCGTCTCCCCTGTGGACGTCTTTCTCCTCACGGTGGTGGAGTGTTTCAGCTTCGTCGCCTGGGAGTGGATTTGGAAAGCAAGGCTGTCCCTTCGAGGTTGCATCGTGCCATGCCTGTTATCTCCGACATCACGCAAGGCCGCTGCCAGTGCCGCGCTTTGGACCCCTTGGCCTGCGTGATCCCTGTTCACAGGACTGGCGCTTCGAGGGGTGTTTGCGGGTGAACTTGCGCGCGAAGACGGCGCACTCCCCGCCACACTGCTAGCGGCGCTGCTCCGTGGGGAGGGGTGGAACTCCACGTGCCTCCAACCCTGGCTCTGAAACCGATCCGAGTATTTGGGTGGCAGGATGACGATTGCAGACTCTTGCTGCGGTGCCTGTTCCTTCAGCGTCTCGTCGTCCGACTCGTCGCCGCCTGACAGGTAGTAGTCAGGGGGAGGAAGAGGTGGGGGTGCTGGCGGAGCACTGAACTGGGCCTCCATCATCGTCGCCATTGTGGCAGTCTCAGTGGAGATCTCTGTGCCATCTTCCTCTCGGGAACTCACCGCAGCGCGCTGCCCCACTTCTGCCGTCTGCGTTGTGTACACAACAGGAGCGGCCTTTGCTTGCTTGCTGCCTCCTGGGAGACAGCCCGGCAGTGGGGGAGGAGGAGGCGGAGAGGTGAAGGCAAATGTTGTCTTCGTCAGCGCCTGACTGGTCTCCTGAGAAGTCGTGTCTTTCTTCTTGCCTTTCCCGTACTTTGTGACGGTGCTTTTCTGTGACACGGCACTTGACTGAGAGGTGAAGTGCAGGGTCGGCTCCTTTTCCTGACGCTCTTCCTCACGATGTCGGAGCGTGTTCTTCAGGTCTTTGACCACTTCTGGGTTCAGACTAGAGCGTCTCCGACGGTCTGGCACTTTCCAGATTGTGCCTTCAGCCTCTTGGCTGTCAGACTTGTCTGTCGTCTTTTTCTGACGCCCTTCCTCGCGATGTTGGAGAGTGCTCTTTAGGTCTTTGACCACTTCTGGGTGAAGACTAGAGCGTCTCCGACGGTCTGGCACTTTCCAGATTATGCCCTCTGCCTCTTGGCTCTCAGACTTCTCTGTCTTCTTTTCCTTTGGAGGGGATTGTTTTATCTCTGAACGTTTCTTGGCCCCTTCCGTGCTGTCTGGCTTCCCTGTCTTTCTACTTTGTGCCGCAGTGTGGGGCTTCACCTGGTCCCTTTCCATGCAAGGAATGCTTGATTTTCGAGGCATACTTGCGGTCGGCACCGACTCCTTTATTCCTGGCGATTCTCCACGTACTGGATAGCGCCCTTTGGACAGCTTATTCTTCCGGCGTGACTGTTCGGCTGTACCCTTCTGATCGGTGACACCGGACTCAGAAGGCGGTGGAGACGCCTTGATTTCCATCAGTCTTTTGCCAGTCGACGTTGCTGTGTTCGTCCTGTCGACAGGAGCGTTTGAGGGAAGTGTGGGCAGGCCGTCTTCTTCTGTAGCACCAATCAAAGGCATCAAGCCTGATACTCTTGTCAGGACGCCCGACATGATGGCAGTGAAGTACCGTGTAAGCCCCAGTGTGGTAGCCTCCACCGTGTTGTACGTATGGTTGACCTGGTGTATCAGGTCTCCTAGAAGTGTCGGGTGGAAGAGCATGGCCTCGGTTGCCTGCACCACGGGGTCACGATCGAGACGGCGCGGTTCAGAATGCGGAGGTGAGGGTTCGTCGCCATCATCCCTTCTGTCACGGCGACCGTGATTTTTTGAACGGCTGTCCTGACGCCGTCGTCCGCACTGTAGGGTACCACTGGCCCCCGAGTCTGCCACGGCCGTGGCTCTGACTCTAGCGCCTTCTTTGGGCCGCCCTGCTTGCCTTTGGGCAGGCATCTTCCCGACTGGTTCTGCGTCAGGTGTCCCTCCGGACGATCCAGATGAGGAACTCAGGCCTTCCACGCCCTTAATAAGACATTCGGAACTTCTTGGCGCAGGGGGAGGCTCTTCCATTTCTTCTGCGCTTTTACCTGACCGGACTTCGGTCAAAGAGCGCAACATGTAAGGAGCGTCGACTCTAGGGTCGGTCATGTCTCGTGGTTTGTCTTGAGAGGTCCACGACTTTTTCTCCTTGGGCGCCTTCGTCCAGATGGGCACGGGCTCATCTGCAGCGGCCGAGCTGAGGGCGACTTCTGCGTCCTGGCTTGAGGACTGCCTTGCTTGAGTGCGCGTCTCATCGGTGAGAGCGGGGGACATCTCGGTACCCTGGCCCTTCTGGACAGAACCCTTGACACCCTTTTTCTTGTCGTCCTTGAGGATCCCACCCGATTTAGGGGACTTCTTACTGGAAGGGATATCGGTTGCCGGGAAGAGCCCGATCATTCCAGCTCCCTTTGCCTCTCGGGTGACACTTGAGCTGCCAGATTTCCCGCCAAGATAATCTGGCTTGCTCGTCGACTCTTTCCCAGTTCGAGGGATGTCGGTCTTCGAGGGCTTCAGTGCGGACTTGAGTGTTTGCGGCTCAGCAGGGGCTCCTCCAGCGGCGATGCTGAGTTTATCTTCTTCTCTTACTTCAGAAGTGTCGGAGTCTTCAATCTTTGTGATGTCTCCGAAGTGGATGGTGGAATTCTTTCGCCCGCTGAGGATGGTCGGCTCCTCCTCAGTGTCGTCCCCATGACGCGCCAGGTTGAGATCGGAGTGTTTGGAGTGCCTCAGGGAGAGGTTGCTGCACGGCAGCTCCAGGCCGGGTGGTGGAGGGCCTAACTCGTTCTCCTTGATGTCCCTCTGGATCTCTCGGACCAGGTACGTCAGCGCTTTGTTGTCCTTGTTGTGGTTCTTGTCGTACTTTTGCACCCACGGGGTCGGGTCGGGAAAGTCCTCCAGCTCCCCGAAGTAGTTCGGAGTCTTGGTGATCTTTCTGCGGTTGGCTCGACGGCGCCTTTCTTCCCTTATGGCCTCCTTCCTCTCCTCTAACTCAACCTTCTTGACGGCGTTTTTGATGACGTTTCTGACGGTGATCTTTGCCAACTTCTGTAGCTTCTCCTCTTCCTCCTGTTCCTTGGTTTTTTGGTCACCCTTCATGAACGCCAGCCTATTTCTGACGGTCCAGGCGACCGCCTTAGCGACGGTTTTGAACTTCTTCTTTTTCGGAGGGGCCAACTCCTGTCTGGCGTTGTAGATCATCTTCTGGCGGAGGATTCGTTTCCTTGGAGCACTTAATCCGCAGTGTCTTCCCTGTCACGGTTCGGATCTTTCCCTGTCTCAGATCTGAGAGCCTAGTCAGCGAGTACCCCTTGTGGAGGTAAGCCATTGTGTCATGTCCCTGAGAGTCACGTCTCTGCGTGAGCTCGTGAGTACTCTCTCTCTGGTGAGTCTCGGTCGTTGCACGAAACTCCGGCTTGAACTTCGCGATCTGCGAGAGGAGACCGACATCCTCCCTTGACCGTTCGCCCTTGATTCGGTTTTTCTCGGCGTGGATGAGTCCGGTTATGTTAAGAACGGAGTCCATCATGTCCATACCAGACTCACAACTGCCGCTGGACATAGACGAGCAAGATTCAATTTCAATCTGCAAGTCTTCCGTAGCGGATTCGATCAGGTTTTTCGCAAAAATGGTGGTGACGTTGTTTTTGGAGCCACCCTTGAACAGCCTGCTGATGCTGTTCGCGCTGCGGAGGACTGTAGGGTCTTTACTCAGTTCCTCTGCATATTTCGATACATCGGTGTTAGACTGCGCAGGGGAGGGGCGCGTAACGCTTAGTGAGGGACCTAGCCCAACACTATTACTAACATTACTAGCACTAGCACTAGCGCCAGTATCTAACTTATCATCTATTCTATTCATTTTTTTGGATTTTGGAAACTTTTTACAACAACATAACAGTCTATTCATGAACTATAATGAGTCTTTAGTTTGCTTCGGACGGGCGAACTTGGCTCTCGTCGGTGATGTTAGTTGGCGGGAGTTGACGAGGGTTGCCGAAGTCTGCCGAAATCTACCAAAGCTGCCTTGGACAAAGAGATGGCACGTCGTCCTTCGGAGAAGGAGAGAAAAATTATAAGTACTTGCTCGAGCATGAAGAAGAATATGATTTGACATCCACTGTTTTTAACTATTTTCACAAGTTACGCATTCACGAGTGCAAATTTGAATGACCATTTTTTTTCATCGCTAAAATGTGATGGTTTACTTTTTGGACAGACCTGATCTACACCTAGGGTGGATCGGTATCGTGGCTGATGCAGCCAGACATGACGAAGTTGATGTTGATCTCGAAGTGAAATAGCGCCTCCTGGCGGGTGAATCTGCTAGTGCAACAGCTTCACTACTGTACTTCACTGGTCTTGCGGCTGCAGTTGCACATGTTTGTCATGAGTAGAGAAGCGGTCAAGTCAGAAAGCTCCATGACGGAATTTGAGAGATTGTCCCTTCTGTAAATTTTTATGTATAACTCTCATGTTCCTCAAAAACGTATTTTTCATGTTTATTTAACGGGAGGAGGGGAAAATACCGCTGACAATGCCATATTCAGTCGACACCAATAGATCAAATGGTTGCCCAATACCGATACCGGTGACAATATTTCAAGTTCTGATGCATACATTTCCATACATCTGACAGAGAAAGAGAGAGTGTGTGTGAATGAGAAAGAGGCGGGACTCCAGCTCTTCTACTTGAACGCAAAATCCTTACATCGGTGGCCGTCGGAATTCAAATGAAAAACCCAACTCTAGGGATGGAATTATACTTGTCTTAAAGGAGTACTAAAGTCCAGAAGGGAGTGCTATATTCCGACAGCCATTAATCTTAGGAAGTGAAAAATGCATACTAGTATTACTTTACAGCATACAATAAAATACCCATTATGCGCGCAAGTCTTAAAATGCATCGAATCCAGGACAAACTCCCCAAATACCCTCAAAACTATCCCAGAATACACCACGCAACTCCATTGGTGTCTATGTCTTGACCAAGAAAGTTACGTTACTGACCTAATTTCGGGGACGATAAGAAAAAATCGAACTGTTTTGTGTTCTTTGATATCTTGCCAACCATCGGCCTTCTTAGTGTTCTTATGTATGCCAAAAATATTGACGATGAAAAATACGGCGTGATCGAATTATCTTTTCCATACGTGGCATAATCTAATTATCTGTTCAACTTAACATTTAACGTTACATGCAAATAAATTGAGAAAATCAAAACACGTAGGATCAAACTGGCAGTTCACTGCATTAGACATCCTGACATTATAGCCAAGCTAGAGGTCGAGCAAAGTAAAGCAAGCATGTTCTCAATAATCAGCTTATTGGTGTGCTTGTCTCCTATCGTTTTCGCCAAAAAATGTTTATGTTGGCTTGAAGTGTATGAGCATTGCATAATCCAAAGTTTCCCGGTGTAGCGGCTGTGGCTCAGCATGGGGGAAAATGATATTGATATCGCTTTACAAACATGCGCCGCGTAAAGTCGTACAAGCAAAATTATGCATGTATAAAGTTGGCTAGTTATGTATTTATTGCAGCACAATCTACCGGAAAGTAGTATTTCCTTCTGGACTTTCGTACTCCTTTAAGATTAAAAAAATAACTTGCGTGCTTAGTGTCTACAGGAAATCTCACCATATTTTACAAAGAAATCTTGGATGAAAGTTATTTCAGTCTTTCAGATGACAAATCACACCATCACACGCGGATAGTTTGGTTAATAGTCCCGCTAGCGCTCTTCCGATAACAAAAATTTTAAGAGAGAGAGAGAGATGACAATTTATGTGCATACTCTCGGCTATTCCAAGATCAGGGTGTATGAATGGCGTCCTGCACTGTTATATCATTCTCACTAAATATTCATTACATTCTGTTAATCATATCATCTAAGTACAAGTATTCTCCAGATAGTCCTGACCCTTTTTGGTAGATAGCTGTTTAAAACATTATGCTAGGACAAATTTTATGCCCAAAATTGCCATAAAATATACGTTATACTGTTGCACTGTTGCACTTGAAAATAAGCAATTTGTGAAATAAGAAGCTATTGGTACGTTCTGACCAAAAATGAAATCAACAACTGAGCAGTATGATAAGACTGGCTCTTTCTAATATGTTTTGCTGGAAACTAGGTGATGATTTGAAAAATCTTCTTTCCTAGACTGCCGTTAACAATATGTATTACATGTTATAAACAGTGCATTTTTTTTACATTTTCTGGCAAAATATTTCCTTGTACCAACCAAAATTGTGATAGGACTGGCCATTTCGCA
The DNA here is from genome assembly GCF_001625305.1 of Branchiostoma belcheri. Lineage (NCBI taxonomy): Eukaryota > Metazoa > Chordata > Leptocardii > Amphioxiformes > Branchiostomatidae > Branchiostoma > Branchiostoma belcheri. Next base: position 1,085,002 of record NW_017802536.1, read on the forward strand.
TTTTATACATAGTATATCTATATGTCACACAAAAATATGTCTTGATGTTGCTTGTACTTTGGGTTAAAATACCAGATGGCTTTCAGTTGCCTGTTTTGTTTATCCGATCAAACGTGTAATGTCCGTAGAAAGTACAAAATGGCTCAATAATTGGAATATAAAGGCCATGGATACCTACAAATCCAATATTCTGAAACATTTAAAGACGGTGGCCTTATGACAGAGGCCACTTTGATAATGGTTGTCATTTTAAACAAAATGACAGTCATAAATTACCATATTGTAGTGTCCGTAGAGATGTGTAGTGTAGAGATTGTATGCCACATAAGCAAAATATGTAAGTGTAATAACATTTTTATAACAATGTTGTAATTTTCAAAGAAACTTGCACCCTCCTTTTAGTTCTGTAACGTCATTTCACATTTGAAATAAATCTTTGCAGGATACAACAAGTTTTGTTATATATATCAAATGAGCTGTAGTGTCCTGCAGTGTCCGTATGGTGCCATTGTAAAGTAATGCACCGAAGTTTAAAGAAGCAAGCGCAACTTTAAAACCGCCCATCTCTATCCAAAAATTTAAAAAAAGCACCATGCATGGTATCATGGTATCTGTACTGAAAGTGGAAAATTTTGAAACTTGAAAATTGGCCCAAGTGTACACCCTGATCTTGGAATAGCCGATAATAAAACGTCCAAAATTCAGACTCAGTTTAGTTGATAGATAAGACTCTTTCCACATCACCCAAACCCGCTCTCTCTCTTGTCTGATTATGTGTGAAAATTACTTCAATCAAGCTTTTCAGAGACTATGATAACACAATATTTTACAAGATGTTTAGGGCCTACATTAATATAAATCCCGGTGTTTCTGAAACAGCTTTGGGATATAGAAAAAGGGAAATCAATTTTCAGCGATTATCATACAAAAGATCAAGATTGATTTGAGTCCAATACAAATTCCGTCGGAGCTTACATAACGTACACTTGGGTACGTACACAGTGGATGTGTGCACATTATTTGTAGGCAAAAAAAACTGTAGTCCTTCAACATGGTATCGAAAAAGGTACTGTACATATGAACTGTCAACGTTACTCAATTCAAGGACATTATATACTGTTTAGAATGTCCTTGCTCAATTCAATGATTGAAACTTCCACACTTTCACATAGACTGAGTAGAATACTGGCTCTCTTTCACATGGATTCAAGAACTACTGCATAGATACTTTTTAAAAACAAGGAAGTCGTTACAAAAGTCTCTGTTTCCATGTCTATCTGTAGAGTAGATTACATACTAGTAAAATCCTCACAATGATATAGCTGTTGTGCTCACATATCGTACAGTTTGTATTAAGAATCATATAGTTATCTTTCATTTAGTTCAGAGAAATATTCGAAAGGAAATACGAGATAACTACATTATACATGATAACAACCCATAAACACGTTTTGGCATTACACTGCGCCAATCTGTGTCAACTAATTCCTATCTTCTCTTACTAGAGAATTAATGAGATAGTGTTTCTATTTCATTAATTCCTAAGATAAGAGAGCACACCTCTACCTCATTATTTCTCTAGAAGAAGAACTAAATCTTCTCTAGCTAGTGAATTAATGAGATAGCGTTCCTACTAGTATATAGAACCACTCAGTAATCAGATGGATTCATTAAAGACTCAAAGGTTTTATTTGTTCGTCCTCTAGCACGGTGTTGGTTACTAGGATGCCCGGCCGTTGTTCTGTAGAACGAGTCTCGCTGCAAAGTGTCGCCATGTGGCGCCACCTGCCGTAACATGACGGCACTGCAGCTTATAGCTTACACCTGAAATATAAATTTTACCAACTATAGTTCTATGAACTTCTATCTAATATCTTATGTTTTAATCACTTTATACTGTTACTAGTACATATCCCGCGCGAGCCGTACCTACCCTGAGTTGATTGATGTTCGCTGATGTTAACTACGCTTGTTAATGCACTGAACAATCGCCGCGCTCGCAATATTGTTTCCAAAGGCACTACATTCTTCCATTTTCGTGACTTTGACTTGCTACGCGAGCCACAAATGTCCACGGATTTACTCACTAGTCTCGTGCTGGCGTGCAGAAAATCTAACGTGCGATAAACCAGCTGTACGTCCCGGCAGCGCGCCGCAGCAACATGCTGTTAGTGGGGCTGTGCGCAGTGACAATATCTGTGTGTTTATTTTTCATAGACAACAGGAAAAATACAACAAATTATGGTCTCACCTTAAGCCCTGCGGTCTCGAACGAGCTGTGGATAAAGAATTGTTAAGAAAAATTCAAATCTTTATTGAATTCTCAAAGATAATCGCGGCGGTGAGCTGGAGCGGGGACGTTCACGTCTGCTCTGGCTGACGACTGGCGGCGATGTGTTTACAACTAATGTTGTGTTGTTCTATGACGTCACTGACAACAACTGATGGCTGGTTTAGGGTTCTAGAACAGCCTTTAGGCAGTGAGGAGGGGGCGAGTATGGATATCAAGATTTAAACACTGGCCTGAATCAAATCATGAATGTTCGTTTCGCATCAATGGAGTAAATTATGTAGAGAAAAAGGCATTGCAAGGAGTTGCAGCAGATTTCTAACGTCTCAAGTCACGTAAACTTATTTAATACAGGCCATGAAGATCACGTGTAGATGACCAACGTGATCAAACAGAAAGCACGTGATCGCGCATACTACAAACACGTGATCAACATAAAGAAAACACGTGTCATGGCAAGTTTATCGAACAGTCAGTCGTACTGCTAGATTTAAGGAATAATCCTGTACCATCGCTGTTGCGACTCCTGAACATTACTAAATGAGCTAAAAGAAGTCGAAACTGGCTTATGCAAGCAAGGCATAAGCAAATCTAGTACTTATGTATTATTTCATTGTTTCAATATTTTATATGTACTATTCTATTGTGTAAATAAATGTGCAATACATGACATGTACAGAAGGCACAATGCAGCTGCAATGCCTTTTATTATCAATAAATATAAATAAACCACTTTTGGTCGATTGATTGTTCGTCAGAAAGTTACATTTTCTTTACAATGATGTATATAACACTGACCAACTCTCTAAAACCCAAAAGGAAGGGATTATTTCGCTCCTGTACGCGTTAAAACAAGATGCAACTGGACACGATAAAAACCCTATGTATTTAAGTAATTAGCGACCTCTTACTTTATTACCATGTGATACGCGAATTTTGTCCAAAGATTGTATTGGATTGAGGATGAAAAAAGTACTAAAAGTAATATCCGGTCTTCGACATGTGCACCAAACTGGCTTTTTGTATGGTAGATCAATAAGTACTACTGTGACAATATTAGAAAAGTATTGGAAATGATTGAATATTGTAATGAGGGAAATGTTGAAGGCCTGATCTTTATTAAAGAGAAGGCCGTTGACAAAATAAGATTAGATTTTGTATTGGAGGTATTTGGTTTTGGAAAATCTTCAGTGGGTTACTATCATGTACACAGAGATTACAAGTAGAATACTTAATCAAGGACACTTGTCAGAACCTTTTAGAGTTTATGTCCGTTATCACCCTATTTGTTTATCCTTGTAGTGGAAATGTTGGCTGGTAGAGTACGTTACAATGAAACTAGTGAAGGGCTAATGTGTAGAGGTGAAGCATGTAAATTAGGCCATGTTGATTTGATTATATGGATGACATCCTCTGGGAACCCCAAAGCTGATGCGAATGTGCGAATAAAAAAAGTTTGGCAAAAAAAAGTTGCTGTCATTATGAAATCTACGAGGTCATGAAGGTTGAACAAATGACATAACACAGAGTATGGTATGGCGACGAATCTACTCTTCAAATTGATTTATTTACATTTTCGTCCCTTTTGTTTGATTTTGGCATTCTACGACATTGGTATCGTTTTCCAATATTTTTCGCAACTTTCGGTATATATTTGCTTATTTTGCAACTGTTTTGTACGATTTACAATATGGTTGAAAACTTTTTTTGGAAACTGCCGAAAATTCATGCACGCGCGGATGTCATCCATATAATCAAATCAACATGGCCTGACCACATCGCCGCGAGTAAGTAAGTTGAAAAAAAAAACATTGGAGAACGATACCAGTGTCCTAGAATTCGGCCTGTTAATATTAGTGGTCAATTAGCAATATTTCATCTACATTTATATATGATAACAACCCATAAACACGTTGTCGCATTACACTGCGCCAATCTGTCTCAAATAATTCCTATCTTCTCTTACTAGGGAATTAATGAGATAGTGTTCCTCTATCTTATCAATCTTCTAGATGAGAGAGCATCTCATGATTTAAAAAGAACTAAATCTTCTTTAGCTAGTGAATTGATGGGACCACGTTCCTCTATTGAATCAGATGTGACATTGAAGTATAATTGGTTTTATTTCGTCCCCTAGTACGGCGTGGAGACTGGAATGCCCGGTAATTGTTCTATACCATAGCAACGGCTCTCGCTGCAAAGTGTCGCCATGAGGCGCCACCTGCCGCGACAGGACGAAACTGCAACTATCAGCTATCAGCTGCAGTGCCGTCCTGTCACGGCAGGTGGCGCCTGCAGTGCCGTCCTGTCACGGCAGGTCGCGTTCACCTGAAATGAAAACTTTACTCACTAGTTCCTATAGTCTCTAATGTCTTAGTTTTTATTAATTGTCTACTAGTACAAGTACGTAACCCACGCGAGTCGTACCTACCTTGAGTTGGTTGATGTTCGCTGATGTTAACTACGCTTGTTAATGCACTGAACTTCGCCGCGCTCGCAATCATATCACATTTTATAGGCATTACATACTAGTATTTCGATTTTCTTGACTTTGACTTGCTACGCGAGTCCACGGATTTACCTTCTAGTTTCGTGCAGACGTGCAGAAAATCTAACGTGCGATAAACCAGCTGTACGTCCCGGCAGCGCGCCGCAGCAACATGCTGTTAGTGGGGCTGTCCGCAGTGACAATATCTGTGTGTTTATTTTTCATAGACAACAGTAAAAATACAACAAATTATGGTCTCACCTTAAGCCCTGCGGTCTCGAACGAGCTGTGGATAAAGAATTGTTAGTGAAAGACAAATCTTTATTGATTTTGGTCAGAAAATCGCGGCGGTGAGCTGGAGCGGTGAAGGTTCACGTCTGCTCTGGCTGGAGGTTCGCGGCGATGTGTTTTCAACGTCTGTTGTACTGTTCTATGACATCACTGACGACTTCTGGTGCTAGTTTTGAGTTCTAGAACGTTAACAGCCTTTAGGCGGTGGGGAGGGGGTGAGTATGGATACCAATTTTAACACTGACCTGAATCAAATCATATTCGTTTCGCATGTATGTATGTACGTATACATACATGCGGATACATGGAATAAATTATGTACAGTAGAGAAAATTTAGACAAGGACTTGCAGCAGATTTCTAACGTCTCCAGTCACGTAAACTAAAGACACAGCGTTCACGTATGGATCCGGATTCCACCCAACAAGTCTGCGAAGGAGGCTACCTTCTGATAATGTTTTGTCGATCTTAATTGAACTGAACAGTGATTTACGTTCGTTATCATATAATATTAATATACAGTCAAGCATAAAATGCGATTCATCTTCAATACAAGAATTGTTACAGAATTTACATAGTCTATCTTGTAACGGTGTACGGCTATGCCTGCCAGATTCTATGTGTAGGGGATGGTCGCTAATACGGAGTTTACACATGGCTCTGTGGTTTTGGAATCAAAATTTGGTTCTCTGTCGTATAGTACTTTGAATGTTTTGTATGTTCTCAGTTTGTTGCCTTGATTTTCTCTTTGTCTTTGTCCTTGTGCTTGTAGTGCTGAGTTGAATTTTGGGATGAACATATTTTTTAATCTTTGTTCATGCAGATGGAATGGTTTGTTGATATACTCGTGTGTATATAGGCAGGCATAGCCGGACTCCTCTAAAATTGTCTTCATGTTCAACAACCAACAGGGTACTTTACTTCCAACAAGGTTTCAATATTACCAAGATTATAATACTTGGTAGCTTCTCAGAGTGTCCAATATTATTTTTAATACCCTTTTGTTGATTGCAAAGATGTACCGTTATGTTTTTCAAAATAAAGATTTAAGTTTTGTTTCGTTAGATGTTTTTTAAACGTGTCACACTTTATCTTTATTGTACATAATTGCTCAGTTGTGAAAAGATTAAAAAAACATATGGGGAAATGGGGAAAGCTGCATGCTAAGTTGGTTAATCAGAAGCTTGCAAACAGCGATTTTCTGACAAACCTCAATAAAGATTTGAATTTTTCTAACAATTCTTTACTGAGTTTTATCAGAAAATCGCGGCGATGAGCGGGAGCGGTGACGTTGACGTCTGCTCTGGCTGGTCGCTAGCGGTGATGTGGTTAGGCCATGTTGATTTGATTATATGGATGACATCCGCGCGCGCATGAATTTTCTGCAGTTTCCCCCCCAAAAAAAGGTTTTCGACCATACAGTAAATCGTACAAAACATTTGCAAAATGAGCAAATATATACCGTAAGTTGAAAAAAATAAACACTGGAAAACGATACCAATGTCCTAGAATGCCAAAATCAAATGAAATTGAATTTGAAAACTACAATATTCGCCAAACCATACTCTGTGTCATTTGTTGAACCTCCAAAACCACGTAGATTTCAGAACGAAAGCAACTTTTTTTGGGGGCCAAACTTTTTATTCGCACGCTCGCATCAGTATTGGGGTTTCCAGAGGATGTCATCCATAATAATGAAATCAACATGGCCTTACAAGGAATGTTGTGCTGTTATATGATGAAGACCACGATGAAGATGACCAAAGTGATCAAACAGAAAGCACGTGATCGACCATACATCAACATACAGAAAACACGTACCATGGCAAGTTTATACAATGGGCAATAAATCTTCACAGAAGCCATTAACAGGCCGAATGGTGGACATTAAAACTTAGATTTATAAGCTTAACCGAAAACTGCCTCGTTTTCAATGGATTCAAGAACTAGTAACTACATACTTTTTTAAAAAACTAGTACAGCAACGTTAACGGTAGTCCGTTAGTTAAATGACACAGATTTGATACCAACCTCGGTTTCCATGCGTACATAACTGTAGAGTAGAATAAATACTGATCACAATGACATGACTGTTGTACGTATGTGCACACATATCGTACATTTTTCTTTTTAAAACCATCTAACTCCATGTTAGAACTAAAGTTATCTTTCTTATATAGTTCAGAATGATATTAATACTTGAAGGGAAATACGTGATAACTACATTTATATATGATAACAACCCATTAACACGTTGTCGCATTACATTGCGCCAATCTATCTCAAATAATTGTATGTTTATTCTTATCTTCTCTTACTAGGGAATTAATGAGATAGTGTTCCTCTATCTTATTAATCCTCTAGATGAGAGAGCATGTCTCTATTTCATTATTTCACTAGAAGAAGCAGAAGTTAGAGTGGCAGAAGTTGTCTGAAGTTGTCCGAAGTTACGACCATT
>NW_017802536.1:1092547-1099957 GCF_001625305.1 Branchiostoma belcheri
CCCAACCCCCCCCCCGAAAAAACCCCACACATATACACACACACAGACGCACAGATGTGTGTGCGTGGAGGTATGTCCAGTATCAGGGTGAAGTGGCAGAAGTTAGGGTGGCAGAAGTTGTCTGAAGTTGTCCGAAGTTACGACCATTTCCGAGTGGTTTTGGGTGTTATCGGGAGTAAAGTCTGACGTCACTGTAACTTCCGACACTTGTGGGGTAGGGTGGCAGGTGTCGAAGTTGTCCGAAGTTGTCTGAAGTTACGTGACGTCACTGTAACTTCCGACACTTGTGGGGTAGGGTGGCAGGTGTCTGAAGTTGTCTGAAGTTACGTGACGTCACTGTAACTTCCGACACTTGAGGGTAGGGTGGCAGGTGTCCGAAGTTGTCTGAAGTTGAAGATGGAAAGATTGAAAGCAAAAAAGTTACCAGTTTTGACATTTAAATGCAACATTGAAAATGTTTATTAACGTATTGTAGGTTGTAGGTTTTGCTGGAGTCATGTTAAACGAACTGATATTTTTTTTATTATTATTTTATATTTTCTCGGAATCCGTGATTGGGTGTCGTCAGGCGTTTATTGTTTATCAAAAGTTTGATTCCTGGTGGGGCACCTAACGCGTCTGCAATCATCACGTGGGGACGATCACCACCAAGACCATAATTATAATGAAAAACTGACGTAACTTTATCATTAACCTGAAGATTTGGTGGGTTCAGTTTACCCGACGACGTTGTCCTTGATGATCCATAGACTGGCTACTATCCTGGTTAGTTTACGTCCGCTCCGATAGTAGCGACTATGATCAAACCGCCAGGTAAATGTTTTGAATTACAAGTGACACCGTTTAGAACACACTCCACGGTTCGAATTACAAGTGACACACTTATAGAATCACATTCGAATTACCGGCCAGTTCGAATTACAAAGTTCTTTTTAATGTAGATGACGCCAGATGTTGACATCTCAAACGTGCCTTTCGCGCGTAGAAGTCATGTTAGTGGATATATTTTTTAACATTCGTGATCTGGGGCTAGTGCGGCGCTTGCTTACTCTTTACGAGAAGATTGATTTCAACAGGAGCGCCAACCACATCCACCATAGTATCATGGTTTTCATGGTGGTGTGCCCAAAGTGAACTGTCGTGAAAACACGACACTCCTGACTTCTTACACTCACACGGCCCTACGTACCAAGTTATCTCGCTTACCGTGTGACGTAACTTGATTTTAACTTCATACCATTCACCCTGATACTCTGGGAGAGTGGCTGAAGTTAGGATGACGTCATAACTTCGGACAACTTCGGACAACTTCCGACACCTCCCGGGTGAGTGTCTGAAGTTAGGTTGACGTCATAACATAACTTCAGACAACTTCCGACAACTTCGGACACCTCCCGGGAGACTGTCTAACGTTAGGATGACGTCATAACTTCGGACAACTTCTGCCACCTCCCGGGAGACTGTCTAAAGTTAGGATGACGTCATAACTTCGGACAACTTCCGACAACTTCTGCCACCTTCCGGGAGACTGTCTAAAGTTAGGATGACGTCATAACTTCGGACAACTTCCGACAACTTCTGCCACCTCCCGGGAGACTGTCTAAAGTTAGGATGACGTCATAACTTCGGACAACTTCGGATGCGTCCGATAGCAGGTCGACAGGAGAGTCAAAATACGAAAAAGCACGAAGTTACATATGACGTAAGCTGATGTTAACTTCTGACAACTTCTAGCCTGGGTGCCATCCCCAGTAGTATATTCGCAAACTCTATAACTGGGTCTGGACTTGATCACATATGTAGCGTCTGGAGTCTAAATATTCGTTCAGATTTTGAACGAGCGCGCTGATTGGTCCTACTCGTCTAAGCCCTTTTTGGGGCATGTACATATTAGGTAAGGGCCGTTCGGACGTCCGAACGGCGACGTTAGCGTCCGTTCGAACGTCCGAACGCCTTATCATCAACATGTCCGACGGCGAACCGAACGCTAAAGCGCACATGATATAGCCGTAGTCAGTCTTTCCGCGATAAATCATCAACATGGCTGACGCACAAGCCGCTCAGCTCACGGAGGTTGATTACTCGCAATCACGTCGTTTTGGACGATTTAGACGGAATATCGTCGCTCAAAAATGAGCAAAAAGATGCATTGAATAATTTCGTTCGTGATGTTTTGGGCGTCCTACCGGTAAAAAAAAGAACGCACCGAGAAAAGGAACACTCGCGCGAAGATCTGTGTTTACAAAACAACAAACATCACTTGAATAATGCAGGCGCGCCATTGGCCGTCGCCTCTGAGGCTCAGCCAATCAAATGAAGCCCCGCTGCTCGGGCTAGCTCATTACGTGACGTCATGACCAATCGTTTTATATGTGATCAAGTCCAGACCCAGTTATAGAGTTTGCGAATATACTACTGGGGATGGTACCCAGGCTAGACAACTTCAGCCATTTCACCCTGATACTGGACATGTATGGAAGAAATAAGCTTCTAAGTCTAGCCATGGGCGATAGGCCACCGAGTTTTTGTTGAGATCGTTGTTACTTTATTCAAATATATACTTAGGTAACTGAACAACAAGTTCACTGTGCAGTGCACTCCGTACAAGATCCCCGAGAATCATACCCTGAACACATAACACCTTGAGGTCGGTCCGTTGAAAGATTCCCGAGAATCATACACTCAACACTTCACCGTCAGCTCGGTCCGTCAATGGTTGAGTTTGAAAGATTCCCGAGAATCATACACTCAACACACAACACCGTGAACACAGTCCGTTGAAAGATTCCCGAGAATTCTCCATGCCCAACATATATAACACATACTGGGTACTTGGTCGGCTGAATCACACAATAAAAAGCACACTCATTACTTATTAGCTGTTACTTCCGAATCGGCGTTCTGATAGAGATAGATGGCGCAAAGGCCGACGGGAGTAGAACTGGTTTCGCAGTTATTCGAACGCGTTCGCAAAACCGCTGCTCGACTCGATAGAACCCCAAGCCGGGGCTAGCGCTAGCGATGATGATAACTTCAAAAAGATGACAGGGTAGGAAACACCTACCCGTGAACTGCGTTACCAACTGGGGTGGCAGCAAAAATGTGACTTAGAATCACGTTCGGTCCCTGCCTCCCCAGACTCAGAGGACAACGATATCGTACATCTAGAGATATTGGGCACAACTACACTTTCCAAATCTCGTGCCTGGGAGACACATGTAGAACTAAAAACATGTCGGTGGGGTTTGTGGACGTGTTTTGTAGCAGCCTGGCAGTACATTTACACATAGAATGTCGTATGATGTAGCCTTTCTGGCCGTCTCCATTTTAGTAACCGCGCGGGAAATGTGGGCGCCTACCGTGCGTCTGATTGGCTAGCGGTGATGTCATTGTCTTACTGCTGGTAACGCAGTTCGCCGGAAATCGGACTTTACAAAATGCTTAATATCTTCTTTAAAATATGGTATAGTAACCCAAGAAAGTTTACATGGCTACATAGTTACCCCTAAAGTATAGATAGTATCAAGACTTTTATTTTCCTTGTGGCATTTTGCAGAAAATAGGGTCTTTTGAAATGGCATTTCGCACCTAGTGTATACTAGTACTTAGTACCTAACCAAGCTAAAGCGTTCGGAAGTCGCCGTTCGGCTCTCGGCAATCTTCGGTAAATGTTCGTATGGTTCTTTGGAATCCTCGTCAGGTTGTAGACCGAGTTCACAGTGTGTGTTGAGTGTATGATTCTCGGGAATCTTTCAACGGGCCGAGTTCACGGTGTTTGTGTTCAGTGTATGATTCTCGTGAATCTTTCAACGGACCGAGCTCACGGTGTTTGTCAGAGTGTATGACTCAACGGATCATGTTCATTCCTTATGTATTGTGATTGCAACGGACTGAGTGAGTACGTAGTGTATGTTATAACATATGCAAAACAATCAAGTTGTAAAATAGTTTTTAATGGTTTACAAAACAACATAGTTTTCAACAAAAACTCGGTGGCCTAGCGCCTGTGGTCTAGCTAGTGAATTGATGGGACAGCGTTCCTTTGTGTGGAGACTGGAATGCCCGGTAGCTGTTCTATAGCAACGGCTCTCGCTGCGAAGTGTCGCCATGAGGCTCCACCTGCCGTGACAAGACGGCACTGTAGCTAATGTCTTAAACCTGAAACGAAAACTTTACTCACTAGTTCCTAGTCTCTAATATCTTAGTCTACTAGTACGTTACCCACGCGAGTCGTACCTACCTTGAGTTGGTTAATGTTCGCTGATGTTAACTACGCTTGTTAATGCACTAAACGATCGCCGCGCTCGCAATCATATCACATTTTATAGGCATTACATACTAGTATTTCGATTTTCGTGACTTTTACTTGCTTAGCGAGCCAAAAATGTCCACGGATTTACTCACTAGTCTCGTGCTGACGTGCAGAAAATCTAACGTGCGATAAACCAGCTGTACGTCCCGGCAGCGCGCCGCAGCAACATGCTGTTAGTGGGGCTGTGCGCAGTGACAATATCTGTGTGTTTATTTTTCATAGACAACAGTAAAAATACAACAAATTATGGTCTCACCTTAAGCCCTGCAGTCTCGAACGAGCTGTGGATAAAGAATTGTTAGAAAAATTCAAATCTTTATTGAATCTTCTCAAAAAATCGCGGCGATGAGCTGGAGCGGTGAAGGTTCACGTCTGCTCTGGCTGGAGGTTCGCGGCGATGTGTTTACATGGAATATTTTGTTGTTCTATGACGTCACTGACGACGTACGGGTTTGAAGTTCTAGACCGGGAGTTACACGTTGAGGAGGAGAAGGGAGCACGTGTCCTAGCAGATAGAGAGCACGTGATCAGCACGTGATCAACACTAAGAGAATACGTGATCAGGCAGGTAGGGAAAACAATGCAATGGGTGAGTTATATATGTATAGCCCTATCATCAATCAGCTGTACATGTGCCATTGATGCTCCCCAATTTTTCTGGATGCCCCCTTCAATCATGCTGGCATGGACACTAATGTCTAGGTGCTTTTGAAATGATGAAAAGCTCTGATACGAGTTAATATAACGCATGCGTTATCCTTCTTCAGCAAGGGAAACGTCCTTCACAATTGGCTGTTGTATCAGAACCCTTGCAGAATCTTCTTCTGTGTTAACCAGAACCTATGGGCTTGCCTGAATTCATCAAGATGCTTTTCGAAATCCAGAACATTTAAAGAAGAATAAGAACCCTTTTGAATTTTGACCATGGTATGGGCCACTTTCCTGGGCCGACATTGTAGGCTTGCCACACCTGTACATTACTTGTGAAAAGTTGTAAGTTGTGGACACTAATACCGTTAAGTTTGATACTGGCCTTCTATTGCTTTGGCAAGTCAGCAACAATTATAACGGTTCCAAAGCGAAGGTTCTGGTCATGACTTGCTTTTAAATTTCAACCCAGCCTTTTGTGTTGACTTCATGGCTCATTTTGTAGCATTTAAGCCTATAATAGGATGCCTAGACCTGTTTTTATTTTTTTTCGCCCTGTCGCTTCATATTTTTTCTGAAAAAATCCGAGAACCAACAAATTAAATTGGTGTGGCCTAACTGTCTGAATGAATTTGTTTTAATTGGTTCAAGTTATAACAGAAATGTACAAACAGGATACTCATGGCATTAATTTGACATTGTTTCAGTTCCAGTGCCTTAAAAGTCAGTTGTCAGGTTGATATCATTTGGCGAAGGTATAAGTTCATGGAACTCTAGTTGTTTCTACATGTACTTACTTGTGCATAGCCAGCAGGGTCTCCTGGAGTGTAGTGGCATCCCTCCTCACACTGAAAGGGGAAAGCAGATAAAGACATTTACAGTGATGTAATATCACTGCAAACATTCCTGAAACATGTGTTGTCTCTACCTTAGCAAATACTAGCAGTGGGTACTTACAGTTCAGCTTAATCAGGTTTAAGTTCAGGTCCAAATCCAGAGGATCAGGTCTGAACCTGAACCTGATTATGGTATAAGGCCACACCAAGTAAATTTTATGGATGACGTCCGCACGCGCATTGATTTTGGCCTGTTCCTAGAAAAAAAAACAAGAAATTCCGCTTCTTGTAACTATGACCAAAGAGTGACGACAGTGCCGCAAATCGTCAGATTGACGTGAAACCCGTAACGCGAAATGGGTAAAGAGCACATGCTTTGTTTCTGCAGGCCTGCAAAAATGTGATGAAAGAAACAGGACAGGACGACAACTGCTGTTCCACCTGATTTATTGCTGTTTTGATGATGAATAAAAGGCTTCTTGCTTGTTAATTTGTGTCACCTCATTCAATTTGTGTCCTAACATTTGTCGTCTCTTAGTATATTTCTAATCTAGGCCTCTTGTTTTTAGGGCCCTTCTTTTTTTTTCGCCCTCTCGCATTAGATATAGGGTTTCCAAAGGACGTCATCCATAAAATTTACTTCGTGTGGCCTTATACGATGAATAAGTAAATCTTAACGCAAAATCCGAATAAATGTAGACAAAACAAACATCAAGTCCACAAACCACTCTTTGCTTTAGTTTGAAATATGACACATTTTCTGTTAGATGTAACACTACCGTCACCATTGACACTTTAGGCCTTGTATCATTTACTGCTAAGATAATGCCGGACTAAAAAGCAAGTAACATTTGCAAAGCAAATGCATAATATTTACCTTCACATGGTTTAGCCTTACAAGTACTGCTCTAATTATTCTTACTCGAACACATTCATGTATATATGGTAATATATGCCTTTTAAAACTTGCTACATCACGTAACCCAACACCACAGGAACAGGGTGTCTGCTACAAATCTAGTTACCATAGAGACAACTGTCCAGTCCTGGTTATTATCCTTAAAAACAATAAGTTTTACTTCTGCGAAGGTAACCATAATTAGATCGTTGAAACTTGGTTGAACGTGTTTGCTTAATTAAAAAACGTGTTAATTCTGCACTATCAAAACACCCGTGTTTCAGGCAGGTTCCCTCTGCTGCACTGATTTATATACCTTCAACAGGCAGACAAGGATTCACACATCAGAGCTCGAAATTCAGTTTTGGGAATAGGTGCACTGATGCACCCAGTAAATATTTGGGCGCACCAGATAAAATAGAAAGAAAGTCAGCAACAACTAATTATGTTCCATTTCTAAAGCAAAGTGCTACAACAATGATTTTATTATTTTTGCTGAGACTTAGATGTTAATATAAGCAATTCGTAAGTTAGAAATAACGCCCACACTATAATCAGACCAGAGTTGAGCACAATACAGACTGGCACAATAGCTACCGAACAACATGCGCTTTACCTCAACAGAGCAGTGATGGAATCCACGTATAAGCGAATTCGCTCTAGCATACAAGCTTCTAATCTGACTCTGCATCGCTTGGTCATCAGAAAGATTTGGT
>NW_017802537.1:0-5073 GCF_001625305.1 Branchiostoma belcheri
TTGAAGTAGTAACCAGGTTTAAGTGGCACCAACACAATGTCTCTTGTAAGCAAATTGTTAACAATACACTTTTCAGCACCAAGGGCAGGATATTCCTACATCTTTTATGAATATAGCAAACCATGAAAAAACACACCAGTAATGAATATATAAAGCTTAGAAGCTGGGTGAAATATCTGTGCCATTCTACATTTTTCTTGAATGTGCATTTTTATTATTAACATTATTTTCAACACTATAAAAAAGATCAAACCTATAGTAAAACATCAATGCAGTTCTTACCCGTGATTCGCCAACTGATATCACCTTGACTGCCTGTTTCATGTCCACCATCTGTTGGCAACTCTTGCAAGTTGCACTGACTGTTGAAGTCCATGCCTGCTATACTCCTAAGAACAAGGACATGAAACCCATCAATTACATGACACTGCTCACTTTGTTCCTTTTGGGACATGGTTAAAACACACAAGCATATACTGGTATGTGACACAAGCAATTTGAACTAACATTTACTTCTGAAGCACAGAGATGACTGGGATACAAATTAACCAAAGGTTACTAACTACAGGAAGTCACCATAAGAAATGGAAATGGATAGCAACATGCTAATTAGTATCATAAGGAAGCCGTCTGTACCCATTACAATGTAAGAACTGCCCCTGACTGGAACCCT
The DNA here is from genome assembly GCF_001625305.1 of Branchiostoma belcheri. Classification (NCBI taxonomy): domain Eukaryota; kingdom Metazoa; phylum Chordata; class Leptocardii; order Amphioxiformes; family Branchiostomatidae; genus Branchiostoma; species Branchiostoma belcheri. Next base: position 674 of record NW_017802537.1, read on the forward strand.
CAAAGGGGGAAAGAAGATGGGTCCTGGAAGAGGGATGTCAGTAATGAGGTGCGACAGCAAGAGGTGAAGAAAATCACTGGTGACTGATGGAGACACTTCACTGAGGCCTTATGCTTTCGGCAGGTGAAGAGGGTTAAGCCAAGTAAGTCTCAATTCATAACTAGATCTAAGTCTGGCACACATAAAAAGATGAATTGGAACTTACTCTTCCATTGTGTGGACTGCCCCTTGGACCAGCTCCACTGCTGAAGTCATGTCTAGTGTTGATGTCTGATCTTCTCCAGACAACTCGGCCAAGAGGCAGGGTGCTTTGGGGACCTGTAATAGTCAGCAAGTTAGACTTTGCCATACATTGTACCATGTACAATTGTCATGCAATGAAGTTCTTCTGTTAATGCACAAATTTTAAACTACGTGTACCCAGTTTAACGCTCTACTGTGAATCTGTCCAGGCAACAGCTTTAGATTACAAACAAAAAAGGCTCACCTTTGCACGAATGCCCTTGATGATGTCTGCGCCCCTTGTGCATGTGTTCTTCCCATTGCTGAGCACCACAAATACAGTTCCCTCAGTCACAAACAGGGCACTGTTCAGCTGAAAGTAAACACAAAGAAACAAGTTGTAATCACCCACTGAATAGCACACAATTAGCACAAATTGGCACAATAAAGTAAAACAAGTCTACTAGGCCTAGGAAAAAAATGTTGTGTTTCTTGTAACCCCACTAACCCTAGGAAAAACCCTCCAGTTAATTTCAGGTCCTCCTCATATGAGATGCCCACCCTACCCTAGCCTTTTTTGGGTCAGCCAAACATAGTGGTGCGTACGCTGGACTTGATATAGCCTCCTTGATCAGACACGGCGGTCGGTTGCTAGGCTAAAAGTCGCATTACTAGGGAGGTATCGGGTTACAGAACGCGTTCGAACGTGGCCGCGCGGGAGTCCCGGGCCGGCCCGGGGGTAACGGTAAAATTTGAAAATAAACAAAAGTAATTGGAGAGTAAATACTCGTCAAAATAAAATGTAATAAGTGATTTTGTTTACCTCAAATGTTATTCTTGCACTGCCTTTGCTCCACTTTGTGTACATTTGCTTCCAAATGAGATCAATTTCGGATTTCAAAAAGGGTTCACGAGAACCAAACAACTGATTTTAAGAGGCCCCGAAAATTAAAAATAAGGTTAAATTTTTGGATTTTTAGTAAATATTACAATAAATTTAAACTTTCTGTCTTAGGATTTTTTTATTTTTTAACTAAAACTCGACTTACAGTCAAAAGAAGAGCTAAAAACGCAGTGTTTTAACTTTAAATACTGATAATTCATAATCGCGGCCATATTTAAAAAATCCCTAAGACAGAAATCTGCGGAAATCGTTCCTCTTCCAAACAAGCCCTCAATGAGGTAATTTGAGCGATTTTTGGGAATGGTTAAAATACCATGTTTGCACGCATGCTGTGCCACTTGGATATGGGGACTTGGATTTTATAACAGCGTCAACAAGAATTCTGACCTTCAAGGTCACCCACGATGACGGCAGTAGCTTCGTTACATGTTACATATCCGCAATAAAATCACGGCATAGATGTAATGTTTTGAAAACGGTTCATATTTGTGGAAAGGTGGATTTTTCCTGTTCCGTGGTTCCCGAGTAAAAAAGGGCTTGAAGTAGCCGGTTGTAGCGGCTTTACTGTAAATGACCGCGGGTAACCCCAGATCGAACGCCCGCTCTATTCGAATGACGTCATATCGAACAAGATTCGCGGGTTCGGGGGATTCGATCTCCATAGTAGCAGAGTGGGACTTTTGGGCCCAAATCTGACCATCGTGAGAACTGGACCTAACGTGGGTTCAATGAAAAATCAAATACTAGTACTAGTATACTGATACATTTCAGTGTTATATGAACTGTATTTTTTTGGATCACTTTGGTCCTAGGGTTAACATCAACTTCCAAAATTACCCCCAGGTACCCTAAGGCAGAAGACCTCTTACTAATATCTGACTCATTCTGGTCCTTGATGATGGGTAACTGTTTCATTTATTAATAGATGATCTTTGATATGTCACTTGAAAAGGGTATACATATTGCTAAATGATTGAGTCATTACCTCTTCAGGAGTGCAATAAACGATGTCAAATGACCGCTTGTTTCCCCCCTGCTGCAGTACACAGTCCTGGTACATCTCGATCTGCCCTGGCAGCGGCGGGTTGGACAGTTTGGAGACTTTTGGCAGGAGAGACACCAACAGTTGTGCCGTGGCTGGAGTGTGGTCTCCTACCAGGACAACTCTGGGGTCAGAGGTCCTGGAGTGGGATGCCTTCTGAGCTCCTTTCTTATTTGATGAACCTGGTTAAACATAGAAAAGTACGGAGTAAGAGGAATTTACTATGATATATATGATCATAGACCAAAAACTACAATAAGAGCCATGACTTCAACATACCAGACTCATTTGAAATTTAAATAATGAACTTTAAACATTTTATCAAACCAAATTGCATTGATAGATGGAAAAACTGTATTAACTAGGAAGACAATGAACTTTTGTCAACTCTTTGGGCCAAACTATGAGCATTTTGAGTTGATTCAGAATTTTTTTTTTTTTGCAAATCAGAAAAAAAATGAGCAGGTGAATCCGAGAACCAATAAATTAAATTGTCATGGCCTAATTGTAAAATCCATGGTGTAACAAATCACCTTCGAAGAAGCTTAAGATGTCTTCAAACGACTCCAAACTCTTGGCCTGGCTTGCGGGAGGAGTGACGAGCGGACAGCCTGTAAAGTCCACCTGTAGCCTTCCTCCTGGTTGACACTTTTTCTCCATGAACACAGATAGGGAGGAGACAGAGGTGAAGCTCATGTCCAGAAGGGACAGACCAGGGTTGTGCTCCAGAAGGTGTAGGATGGAGGCTTCTGTTACCTGTCGGCAGCCCTTCAGGATGACCTATACAGGTAAGAATATTAATGTCATAATGATGTAAGGACATGTAATGATGATATAAAAACACATACTCATGTAAAAACACAATGATGATGTTAAATCATGTAATATGGATGTAAGAATGATGATGCACATTTTTAAGAACACATGAAATGTTGATGAAAGACAGCCTATATGGAGGGAAAGCTCTAACTTATGAAGTTAATTTTCTACAGGTCATGTGTATGGAACTGGTAAATAGAATACTACTTTAGCCTCCATTGTAGATTGTCTTGTTGTGCCAAAGATTGCATGCACTTCTTTAATGATTTTGCATGACATTTTTTGGTGAGTCACATCAGCTATTTCTCACCTCCTGGAGTCCACCTCCCACCTGGCCACACCTGGCCAGCCAGTAGACACCTGCATCTGTCAGGTGAGTGCAGCCTCCACAGTCCACGGCCTGCAGTTTCCCACTGAACTGGCAGAGGGCGCTGTACAACACTCGGAAGGCGCTGTCAGACAGCTGGTCGATTCCCGTAAAGTCTAGACGCCCCAACTGGGCATCCGCGTCCTGAATTTTAGCCTGAAAGAAATGAAATTATAATTACAGATTCTGAAATTGTCTTCCAACAAGTGGACTTAAGAGTTCAACTGATACATAATACTACATTTGTACTTCTAATACCATTGTAAACTTTAAGTTGTCATGCTGTCATTATCTATTAATAGATATCTATTCAACAGGGCCCCATTGAAAAGAAGTGTAATCACTTAATGGGCCACCCTGTATAAAGATGACGGAAAATAAATAAATAAAAAAATTGGCAGGCATGACTGTTCAATACATAATACTGTTTTAATTATTATATGGCAGTTTTGGTTATTGAAAGTTCCTGGGCAAAAATAAATGAAAGGAAATTTTCATGTAATAACTATGAAGACATGGATCTTTCTTCCACTGTTGGGGCCAAAATATGACCTTTTTGGAGTTGATTCAGAACCTGAATCTTTTTGCAAATCAGAAAAAATGAAGCGGACGAATCAGAGAACCAACAAATCAAATTGGTGTGGCCTTACCTTAAATGCTTCCAGTGGGTAGTACGTCTTCACATCCAGTTCAGTGAAAAGCTCCGGCCAGCTCAGATCAACAGGGTCAGGCTCTGAAACTATAATATTACACGTTCAAGTTCAATGTGGCATGCATTTTTCTTGCCAGCCGCCAACGAGTATGCATCAGCAGGGGGAAATAAGGCCTGTGTTGGGTTGTATGGCGTAATGACAGAATGAAGAATCCTGCCATGCCAACGATCTTTTGCTCTTGGGAAAGGCACGTGACTTTCTTCACTTAACTCAGGTGGAAATGAGTAACTATAATGTTTATTGTCCATTCATGCATTTGTCCAGTTTGCTTGGTGGCAGCATAAAAATAAGTTGAAAAACTTGAGTAAAATGCCTTTGCCATGTTGGAATTTT
>NW_017802538.1:0-5062 GCF_001625305.1 Branchiostoma belcheri
TATTGTTTACCTGGATGTCTAACCTTCATCAATGTAACTGATAAACTGCAATGTGTGACGCACCAGTTCTGTTTTGCGAAGTACAATTGCAAGCTGTGTATGACAGGACTGAATGGATTTATCCACTTGCACCAGGAAGTATCCCTACCCTTATGGATAGGTGTGATGGGTTCTTTAAGATGCTCAAGATGTGTCACAGAAAACGCACAGAACCCCCTTTTTTTGTATAGATTGTAAATCTAAAGACAAATTTAGGCAATGAAAACAATCTTTCTTCACCATCTTAAAATTTTTATGCATACTTTCCTTTTCTGTACATGAGCCACCCTCTCCATATGCATTAACCTCAGAATCAAAGATGCATTTGACATTAAAACGTCTCGATTGAAAACCATTTTTTGTCTAGACGTCTCAGTCAACCCTCTTCACAGAGACCAACTGTCCGATGTGATTGCTTTTAATTTTCTATGGTCCTTTGGGTGGTCGCCTTTAGCAGTTTTGACTGTACTTTCATAATCTACTTAATAAGTATACTGTATAACAGTACCACTGTTTTAAATTAATGCTATTATGCCACTTCAAAGGGCATCTACGTAGCCGGAGTGTCGGTCTTCTTCGTGACACGTCTACTCCAGAATCTTCGCTTCCTGCCGTCCGCTGCATTGGTCTTCCTTGCCCTTTCCGCCTTGCAGGGGTCTTCTTGCCTTCCGCTGCAGGGGTCTGCCTCGATGCCTTGTCCTTGGCATCATGGGTGGCAGCCTTTGTGGACTTCCTGCGCCGGAACAGGCGTCTCCAGAGCCCCCGGAAGCATCCGTAGCTCTTTTCTCCAGACTTGTCCTCTGGAAGCTCATCAGGGGACAAAGCTGGGCCTAGGTCCTCCATCTTTGCAGTGGGCACTGCCACTGGGCCTAGGTCCTCCATCTTTGCAGTGGGCACTGCCACTGGGCCTAGGTCCTCCATCTTTGCAGTGGGCACTGCCACGGGGCCTAGGTCCTCCTGCTTTGCAGTGGGCACTGCCACTGGGCCTAGGTCCTCCATCTTTGCAGTGGGCACTGCCACGGGGCCCAGGTCTTCCATCTTTGCAGTGGGCACTGCCGCAGGGCCTAGGTCCTCCTGCTTTACAGTTGGCAGCAAAGCAGGAATCATTTTTTCACCTTGCTCCCCAGTCCCAATGTTTGGTGATCCAGATACGATCAAGATGTTGTTCAGAGTACCGAACACATTCATGGTCGTGGGCTGTGGTGAAAGGAAAAAAAGTTGCCATTAGTTATAAGCAAAGCACTTGTGCAAAACAGCCTTTATCTTGTGCATATGTATGCATGTGGGGGCCTATGTGTGTTAGTGTTTCACTACAACATGTACTTTTCGTCAACTTTTTCTGCAACTTTCTTTTGCCTTTTCCTAGACCTTCCACGCTTATAGTATGTTATACCTTGAAAGTTATATGTTGTCCCTAAGTAAAGTTGAATATGATTTAAATTTTGCAATACAGAGCATACTGTATCTTGTTGCCTGTAATTTCTTAGAATTCAAATATTGAACGCATTAAGTTTTCCTTTTAGTAAATAATTAAATATAGTAATTGAAAATGAATTAATGAATACAAAGGAAACTACACTACAGTTTAACAAAGAATGTAACTAAATGCAAAGAATATTTTAAAAGAACAATAGTGTATTTACCATGGTGGGGTTGTGGAACCATATGCCGCTGCACGTCCGATACTTTGACTCGTATCTCCCTGGATTAAGCTCCAGGACCACCACATACTCTTCAATACTGTCACTGCAAATAAAAGCAAAGAGCATTATGTGAGAGGACGTACAATTATACATATATACCTAAACAACAAGTGAACCATCAAGTGGTGTAAATGAATAAAGGCTATTACTTTTGAAACACAAGCTGGCCTTAAAATCAAGGAGGTTTAAAATCAACCTCCTTGCTTGATGAAGTTTTGCCATGTTAACATTATGCTGCAAGTTATCTCAAGAAAGTTATTCCAACCCTGCAGAAATTACAGACTGCGGGTGTTACACATAAGACACTTTCACCCAAACACAAGCCATGACAGTGCTTAGCATACCAGCCTTAACGGTGCACACACCAATTCTTCCGCGACAGGGGTCCACTGTAGTGCCCGGAAAAAAAGTGACGAAGGGGTTCCGGTGGTTCATGTTTGAGTTTACATTTCTCATAATCTGCTGCAAAATGGGATTAACTACTAACATGGCTGGAAAGTGTAAGAAGTGGCGTGTTTTGGGTGAAAATTGATTTCGGGCCCGAGGCTTACTTCCGGGTGTCCTTCCGCCCTGAGCGCGGTGCTTCGGTTTGACCTAGTTTTGCCTTGTATGCGTTCTGGGGGTGCTATAGCTATGCCTCGCGCGACGCGCTGTTGTGATAATCTCAGTGTTAGGATTTTCTCTATACTTTTCTTAATAATACATAAGGGTTTTCTCTTTCCGACCATATAAGTCATATCGGTGGCTAAAATCTGGGTGATGGGTCTAATTCCACGTGAAAATGGCCAATTTTTGGCATCATTTTTCATCGAAAAATTCTTTTTCCCCCTAAAATTTACTAAAATGTGAGAGGGGAAAGAAATTGAAATTCTATTGTTCTCGTAGCTAGAGGGATATCCTTCATTTGAAAACAGAGTGTTTTGGCTTAAGAGGTATTTCCTGAAAGAGACGGTCGCTAGAGTTGAGGGTATGCAGAATCGAATTGAGACCCAAAATAAACTGGGGTGTGCCCCCTTAAGCTGGTGTGTTGCGCTGAAGGGCGGTTGTATTGGCTGTACAGATAATGTTACAGATACACTGAATGGTGCCTCCATAACAACCCCCTATCAATGCTTAGATGCTAACACGGTCTCACCTCTTGGTGACCCTCCTGCCTTTCGCCCAAGCATCCCAGCTTCCAAAGAGGAAAGTCTCCTCGGCAAGCCGACCCCTCCAGACAACTCGCACGGTCCGAGACCCCACTAAGGTGGTCTGAGGACAGAGACAGGTATGGTCATGGCTTGAAATGATAATGATAATAATCATCATCATCTTAATAATAATAACTGTTCTTGGCTGCAAATTAGCAGTAGACATTTAACTCTAAACTACAATTGACAGACGAAATCAGTCTATGTCTCTGTACAGTTCAATCCATCTTTGTTTGTCTCTTGCTAAGTCTCTGAGATATTTCAGTACGTCAGACTCAAGTTTGATATTGTGATTAGATAAAGTTTACAGTCGTCAAAATACTGGGTGCATATGCACTTAAGTACAGGTAAAATCAAGGCTGTGCAGGAACATGTATTTCTGATGTCTACCTGCACCTAACCTGCACTGGTCCATGTACTGGGTTTATACATGTACATACATTGAGTTGTATGTGGGCTTTTATTGAGAAGGAGAATAACTATTAATGAGAATAGACCTTTCCAGGCAACAAAAGAATTAAATGTATTGAAAACAATGTTCAGTAAGATATAGACAATAGATGAATCCATCATTAACTATGGCTTTTAATGTCATATTTTTCAAATGATTTATAGGTGATCACAACATACATCCTATTACTCTTACTAGTACTTACCTGGGACCTGGTGTCACCGTGATCTCTCTCTGAAGTTCCCAGCATTCTCGCAAGGGGGCCTTCATTCACAGTGTTCGACATTTTCGAATATTTCTCAATTGATATCCAATTCTGGAAACTATCAGAGAGTAAATCTGTCAGTGAGATACAGTGAAAATTCACTAACGTTACAGGTAATTAATACCCTAGAAAATATCCAACCGTCACAAAAAGTGTCAGGTCTAAACGTTTGTTTGGACGAATGCCTGATGTAAACTAAAGTTGTTCTTATCCTTCAAAAACTTGTCACTGCTGAAAGAACACTCTAGTAACTGTATCTATACGTGGCAAATTAATCTCTTCAACGAAAGTTGTTCTAGAATTTAACCATTTTAACGATCAGTTTCGAACCACCGCTGAAGTAAAGCTAACAAATGTTCAGCACAGTTCTAGAACACGTTTGGTCACTCCGCGGAGTTCTTTCACCCTGTTTTATCCGTAAACTTTATCCTTTACTTAATTCGTCAACGAAACTGATCAGTAATTTTGAAACAGGGCAATTCTTGATGTGCATATGGTGATGTAAAACAGTATTGCATATACGGTACAGTCTTTCATTGAGTCTTGCTTGCTCCTGCACATAGACGAAATACTAAGTTTAAACTTGTCGACAGCAAAAGCTTGCTGAAAAGTCTTGTAGACCCTTTTTTGATAGAATTTCGAGCTTACTATGAAATTTATCCAGCGTTACTCGCTTGAAATATTGCGTAGCCTGTTTGCGATAGAGAAATATGATGGCCTTTACCGATTTCTACCTCTAACAATGCACGAGGAATAAAAAAAATGAACTCACCTGTCTCCGTAAACGGAAAGACGGTCCGTCGTTATCAAAAGTTACGAACGGAATGCACTCCGAGCGAAATGCACTAGCTAATGACGGTCACTGGCGTCGTTTTGTTTTATGACGTAAACTTAAAAAATTACGTCACAAAGTCGCTACTTCGAGCTCATTGGTCAATTTCTTTTACAATTTAGGGCGATTCCAGTTTACGAATTTGCACTGAAAAGTTTGAAATTTGTCAGGCAATCGGAGATGAAAGCATTTCGGCAAAAAACGACACATTAAAATTTAGAGATAACCTTTGCCAAAGACACTTTCAATCTACCTGTCATGTCCCGACTCCATATCTGTGTACTAAGTACCTAGGCCAATACTAAGCCTATAAAACTTGTAGACAGCAAATACTTGCTGAAAAGTCTTGTAGACCCTTTCTGATAGAATTTCGAGCTTACAATGAAATTCATCCAACTTTAAATATTACGTAGCCTATGTTCGATGGAGAAATATAATGGCCTTGACCGATTTCTACCTCTAACAATGCACGAGGAATTAAGAAATGAACTCACTTGTCTCCGTAAACGGAAAGACGGTCCGTCGTTATCAAAAGTTACGAACGGAATGCACTCCGAGCGAAATGCACTAGCTAATGACGTC
>NW_017802539.1:0-2859 GCF_001625305.1 Branchiostoma belcheri
GAAGAGGGTGTATCTTTAAAATTAAAATTTGGTGTCGTTATGACGTAAATGTCGTCATTTCGACGTCTTTATGCTATTTTTGGTCTACAACCGTCAAAATGTAATCTCTAAGCAGATGCTAGGGTGATCAAAGAGAGTATTCAATGGTCAGAGACGGTCTAAGATGCCACCACTCTGCTTTGACATCAGTCAAAATGAGTTTCCCCGTAAACCCCAGAGGAATACAGCCAAACTTTAGTAAAAAGGATCTATAGTCGAATGATAAGATCTTTTAATTCATGTTGTCCCCGGCAACACCGACGTGAAAATGAAAAATGGCTTCAGGCATTTTACTAAAAGGTACAGTATTTGGATTTTGAAACACCTAATATTAAATACAAAAAGTACCGTATTTTACAATAATAATTCCAAAGTGGTGTATGTTAAAAAGATATGATCGTTGCTGGTATTTATGAACAATCCTACCGAATTGCACACCACATGGGTGGAAGGCCACAACATTTTTGTCCTTGAGGTCGTTGATTGAAATATTCTAGCGCCGGGAAACCTCCCAGCGCCGGCAAAAGAGAGAAACAAACCAGCTTATTTTTTCATATTCAAAAGGCACGGTTCACAGGAAAAATCACTAACTTAATCCGAACAATTTGATTTTCTTAATCGCACTCCACTGCGACAGCACTTTACAGCTGACGTGTCGTAGCCTGCCAGCACAGCGACGTACTACGTACAAGATAATGGTAATGGAAATGATTGGACCTAAAATAACCTACCGGTACACGTGTCATTGTCTTTATTAAAGTTCAACCATTATTTGAACAAGGAGTACAAGTACATGTCTGGACCAGTAATTTAAAGCTGGGTACCTGTAGCTAAAATTGTGTAACTAAACATGATCTGATGATCATGCATACTGTTTGGTTTAGATTGTATATGTTTGTAAATGCTATCTTGAAGTAAGCTAGTGCTTTTGTAAGTTGCACCGTAATCATTTGACATGTTTCTCATTGATGTGAATCAATGTCTAATGATACTTTTGTTCAATTATACAGGAACTGACTTCGAAGAAGGACTCCAAATCAACACCAAGACATCCAACATGCAAACACAGAAGATACATCCTTACCCAAGGTGTATGGCAGCAGTGGAGTCAGATGTGGATAGGATTGTTCATACATGAGCAGTTCTACAGCATATTTCCCAAAAGTTAACATTGTGATGTGCCTCAGGTGGTGACAGTATTGATAGAGACATAGGCTACTGTATTTTGCCTTATTTTGACAAACATTTAGATTTGTTTTTGTGTCTGATGGTTGTCAGACGATTTGACACAAGCTATTAAGGTCTTATTACTTTATTAGCCTTACCAGAATATGTATTGTAAAATGTATTCCAGTTACAATCTCCAGTGATTATGATGACAATGATACATTTTACATTGTGTCGGAAAAAAGTCATTGATATTGTAGAAAAACAGCAAAACAATGCAAGCTTCACTAAATGTCAACCCATATATCACAAGCCAGTTTTGTAATTTCCTCGTTATGTTAGTGTTTCATTGAACAGTTTTCAAGCTTTTTATCATACAGGATATAATGACATGTTAAGGTCGACAAGCTGGTATGGATTTTTCATAGAACATGTGACAACTTTTCCTGGTACATGTTAAACCAAGGGTATAGTTTCTCAAAGGCTATGTGTTAGTAAAGAATGATAATATTATATTTAGATTGTTTCTGCTCATAGTCTGTTTGTTCATGAGAAATGCTACTTGTATTTATTATTATTCTGTTGTATGTGTATGTCTTTGTGTGTTGTTAGTACCAAACAGATGGTCATTGATAATTTGAAAATTCTAAGAAAAAGGGGTATAATTTGTTTGTAAAATTTTTACTTACTTGTATGTAATGCTTATTTGCATACCTTTCAGAAAAGGTAACTGCCAATTTATGTTTTGTTTCTATGCTTTTTAAGCAAATATTTCTGAGTTCTGCCTAAAACCCATTTGCTGTGCTTGTATATAGTTCAGGGGAGTGATACAACTAGAGTTCCACGATCTCATACCTTCGCCAAATGATGTTGGCTTTTATAAATAATAACTTATATATAATGTATTAATCCCCCTGATTATCCAAATAGGATCCGTAATTGCATGAATTATATCTGTTGATCATAATCTCCACCAACAGTCTTATTTTAACAAAGAATGCCATTATAGCATTTCCTCATATATTATGCAAAAGTTATATTAAATTATGTTTACCTTCACTAAACTTCAAACACCCCAAGTATAAAATTCCAGGCAGTTACCACTATGCAATTATAACATTTTCTCATTAATTATGCAAACTAAATCTTCATTTGCATAATCGATATCTGCCTGTGTTTCTCTCGTTGTTAATAACATATGTCGCAAGCTTGAACTTCCTATCATGGAATGCAGCTGATTAATAGAATTTTCTTATTAATTATGCAAATTACATCCATATTTGCATAATTATAATATCATTATGTCAAGCATTACTCAAGCTACCTACATACCAAAAATCATGATGATCCATCAATCGGTTCTTGAGTTATCCTCCTTTAAACATTTGTCCTTTAACCCCCCCTGCAGTTCCAGAGCAAGCCACTAGGGGGCCCAAACTCACGTCACTTCTTTCCCAGCACAAGAGCTACTTGCCATCCAAATTTCGTCACCCTAGCATGTCTGGATCATGAGATATCAAAACCGGAAGTTCAGCTGCAGTACCATGACAAGCCGCCAGGGGCCCCAAAATCTAATCAGTTCGAGCTCTCATTAAGACCTACACACCTACCAAATATCAAGATAATCCATCTTAGCTTACTCGAGTTATGCTG
>NW_017802539.1:2879-5046 GCF_001625305.1 Branchiostoma belcheri
AAATAAGGCAAACATTACCAGCTGAACCATGCGGGTAAATACTGGGTAAATTTGCACATTTACCGACGGGTAAATGTTGGTAAATCATTGGTAAATGTAACCTTTACCCGGCTTTACATCACATTTACCATTGTGGTAATTCCACTTTTCGTGCAGTGGATCACGTATAACAAATGGCGTCATTACTTTTCTGAGGGATCATGGGAAATGCAGACGACAGCCGGGTGTTGAAGTTGGTTTTCTCAAGTCGGTTGTTACCAAAACAAACACTCAACATATTTACTGTTTTGTAAAGCTTTATACATATAGCATTCTTTTAAATCTTATTGACTAATTTACGTCATGGAATTCCCTCCTTAGAACAGTTCATCGTAGTGTCAACGTGGAAAGAAGGGTTAAAAGGTCCCGTTCCAGTCTATTGCAGAGCATAGGAGTGGTGCCTATATCAATTTCTGTAGCCCTTGGGCGACACACAGTTGTGCAAGGCACTACAGCAAGGGAATGGTCCGCTGGTAGTGCTATGTGTTTGCCCTTCCCACGCTCTTTCTCGTAGAAGAAAGAAGGATAGGAAATATTATTGTCTTTCTCGTTTCATTATGTTTCTCGGAAGAGTGGCTCACTTCCTGTTTGTGTATGTCAGATAAGGTCAGACAGACTTTTGTTCAGTGTCATTTGCGTGTTCCCTGTGTTGCTATAAACATAGTTCTTCTGTTCTTTAGAACCAGTCACCGAAGAGCCGTCCTGCCAGCAAGTCGGACGTCGGTGAGTTTTGTCCTTTTTTTTATTTCGTCTGAAAGATAGATACGGGTTTAGTTCGGGTCTGGCCTTACATAACGGTATGAGGAACTGTTTATTCTCGGGAGCGATCACGGGAGAGTCGCAAGTATTTTACAAGTCAACTGCCATGTTGGTGGAAAGGCTGTTTTGGATTCTTGCCAGTGGATTGTTCTGTCACAACCTGGTTAAAAATTCTACCTCGAGCGTCGAAATCACACGGTAGCCTTACATGTCTTATTACTGTAAGCTCATTTATGTTCCGTGGGGATAAATTTCGCGTTAGGATAGGAAATGGTATTTTTGCGGTGTTTAAAGTTCACGGTTGAAACAATATTTCAGTACGGCAGTACATTTGTAGTGCCATCAGTGCTTTTACTCTTGGTTTTACTCTTGTGGCATTGTACAGTATAGTGTATAGTACACATTTTTGGCCAGTACGGAGTTATTGATGCATGTCTTCCACAGAAGAAGGATCAATAAGCGTGTTTATTAGGACTCCCCTAATATGTATTTAAATGAGTGAAGCAAGTGCATGCGTGACTTCATCTGGGTTTACCAGTAAACAAACGTCTGTGCCAGGTGTGCATTCCACTGCACCCATTGTAGCCGGTATAAACAATGTCAACTAGAGTTCGGAGGGCTCATGCCTTCGACAGATATTGTTTTGGGTGTTGTGTGTGTGTATAGTGTAGGTTTTTTGAAGATGATTATCGTAGTTATAGTGGTCAGAGAGTCCTTTTGTGAACGAAGCAACAAACCTAGCCTGTACCATGTCTACGGAAATACGGATTGTAGAATTCAGCAAAAGGGAGAGGAGAAATGTCCTGGGGAGTCTGGTCAAGAAAGGTAAAGAAATGCGTTCTTCCCTCCGATGCGCGGCGATCTAAACTTCAAAATTCCTTCAATTAGTTTTCTTCTATACAGCCAGCGTAGTTGAAGCGTGCGGTGTCGACACTACAAAATGTTCACACAAAATTGGCAATTGTCGTAGAGGGGGGCATGGTCCCACCTCCATAGGGGGGAAGCTCTAGTATTTTTCTTTCTCCAGATACAAATGGAAGCCATTTCCTGCAACTTCTGGTTCAAGTTGTTCCTCTGCAAAATATGGGTGGGAAAAAAATCTCAAAGCAAAAACTATTCTTGCATGCAAACACACTTTATTATGCTTCTGATGCCATCTTGCCAGCTTTGGTTATTTTCACCTACAGCCCTGGAGATAAAATACAAGCAGGTAGGTACTAAGGTAAGGGACTACACTACACTTCAACCATGTACAAAAAATAAACCAGCCAACCATGCAGGACACGAACTGCCAGAAAAAATGTTAACATTTGGACCACATATTCAGAATATACTGCTGCATTCTGAATTAACACTCACTGAATTAAAA
>NW_017802540.1:0-5010 GCF_001625305.1 Branchiostoma belcheri
GTCACATAAACAAACAAACAATAAATAAATAAATACAACTAGTCTGGTACTTAAGTCCCACACGAAGGGCCACCCCACCACCACTACCTGGCTCGATGTCTCTCAGGTAAACACTGTAACAAACAAACAAATAAACAAACACTGGTAATGCACAACTAGTCTGGTCCTAAACAACCTGACTGGCTGGTTCATGGTAAAAACTGTCACATAAACACTTGCAATACACAACTATAGACTTAGGCTGCAACTAAGCATAGTGTCAGTGCTTGATATTCATGTTTACTGGATTCTATCTGTGAGTCACACTCAATGCCGCTGAGTGATACCTGCTTTATTCGGCCAAAGTAGAACTGATCAGGCATAACAATTCTGGATGGAGGCCAGGCTAACATTGATGGCCTACTTTGAAAATTCACCTTCAGTCTGCTATGATAGCCTTTATAGGTTACAGTGTAAGGCAACAAAGTGCCCACCCCATAGATGACCAATATGTATAATCATTATGTTTCCTGTGTAATTTTATCTCTCAGCCCCATGCAGATGGTCAGGCCTCTACACATAGTTATAATTCACATCCAGAACATTGATTTTTACTATCCATACACCCCATCCATCCGCCTGTATGTTATAGTTCCCAGGGGAACCTCTATCTACACATTATCTATGATCTGTCTCTCTATCCAGTACACATTATCTATTCATCCAGCATAATGGGTTAGACATGTTAGAAAGGCATTTGATGGATGGTCTGATATATTAGCCAGAATAGATATGGAGATAAATAGAAATGTGTGGAGCTATGATACCTGCATTATAAACTATTGGCCCTGGTATAGTCATGGTTGAGTATGTAATCATATTCATACTCAAGTCATATAGCAGAAATATATGAAAACACAATACATACTAGGGAGCATCTTCCACGTATCATCTAGTACTCACTCTACATTGTACATACAGAGTATGATAGGATGGACTGTATTTAGGTCAGGGTATTATTAACTGTGATTAATATTGACTGCAGAATAGAGTAGTGCTGAATATCTGCATACACGATTATCATACTATCCTGGCACAGTTGTGGTAGAGTTATACATGAATGGCAGATATACTGTACATCAGTACAATATAGAGGGAAACATGTTGTTGTTTTATATGACATGTTAAACCTGGTTGTCCTGATGATCTAGAAACCACCTGTCATTCTGCCTGTCAATCTTTACCCCACCCATGTGCTGTCAACCTACTGTGTCCAGATTGATAAAGAGACACACAAACCAACAGTTTGGCCACCCAAAACAATACTTCTGTACTCCAATGTAAAGACTTACCCAGAGTAGAAGTTGCATAGTTACAGAAGAAGATGGAGATGAAGAGGAGGGAGGCTGTCAGCTGGGAGCTCCTGCATGGCATCTTTGGTCGCTGGGAGACAGTTGTTAGGCAACCAGCAGTAGCCCCACCTGGAAAATAATGTAAAATACATTGTATAAGAAGCAAAGCAACACATTTCCAAGCAGAATAAAAAGATAAGAACAAAAAAATTCAAATTTTGACTTAAAAATTCCCTGCTGAATTTCACAAAATTTATAGGCATATTCCAGTTTAAGTGGATGACAGAATATCTGCTGGCTACATTATTAATTGGGCAATTACCATCTGTAGCAATTTTGGTCAGTTGACCCAGAAAAATGCTAGATAAAATATGCCACCCCAGACCCATCTATTTACAGTAAAGGACTAGAGATTTAGCCGATTAGCAGTAAAATGAAAGTGAAAGAAAATTCAGCCCCATATATAAGAAAATTCAATGCAAATACTAAATATTATGCACACACACATCTCACCTGTGCATAAGGGTGTTACCATCTCAACTAGACAGACCAGATATTATATCATTTGGCTCAGCTAAGAATATCGGTTTTCTCTCCTGAATCTTAATTAAGATCAATAGTCGCTCGTTATCTCAATTCTGCCACAAAAACATCAGTCAGATATAATTATTCTATTTTTATTCTGATAAAAATCCAATACAGAGTCACCCAGCTAGCAGTATAGCTACTAGATAATTGGGTAACAGTTTCAAATATATTCATTCTATAACTTCAGTTAGATTATGTCAGTATAAGAACACTTTTGGGTAATATATGGTTGGATTCAGACCCAGGATTGTTGTAGTCAAATAAGGACCACCTGTTATATTTACTTGTGGGTTTGGCACTTTCGCTAACAGTTTTCTGAGTGTGTGTGTGTCAGTCTTTCTGTATGGGAGATGTGCATTAGCAAATAGATATACTGTATGTTCAAGTCAAATTATCTTTTGAGTTCAACACTTGAAATGCTTAGGGCCCTGCCTTTGTATGTTAAAAAAATGTAATATTTATACGAAACACAAAATTACATCATGTTTTACGTAAAACAACTTCTACACCTGCAGTTTTATGTTTATTTTTCTACCCAGACTCTCCTAATTACAGGGGAGAGAGAGGTATCTCACAGCATGAAATTAATTAGTGCTGGTTAATGAGTCTGTCAATAGGTGATTAGCAGCTACACCCCCCATAACCATGCATGACTCCACACTGTGCCGTGAAATTGACTTAACACTGGCCATATGGCAGCACTGTATGGTGGGGAGAGCCAAGCAGAGGTTGGGTGGCAACCAAGTGAAGGTTAGACATCCAGGTATATTATTAACATATGCCAAAAAACAGTTACTCGTCACGGACGAAAGGTAATGTCTGGCTGTTTCCAAAATCATATCCAGTTGCTTGAGTAACTGTTTGTTGGCAGATGTTAGGGGGCTTTGGCTTTAGCCTAAGGAAAACCCACTTCTAGTAGCCTTCTCTTACACTCATCAGGAACCTGGAGGCTTGATGACTAAACACCTTATACCAAGGAGGAAGCTCCTTGCTTATACTAGTCATAGTCAGGAGAATTGGAGATATCCTACTCCTGTTGATTTATGTATTTCTGTGTGTATGTGCTAACATGGGGTTGTGTAGCCTAATGGCAGATCATTCGGCTATAAACAACTAAGGGGTCCGGGGTTCGAATCCTGCCAAGTCACCAGCCTTGTGCCCTTGGGAAAGGCACTTAACACGACTTTCCTTACTTCACTCAGGTGAAAATGAGTATGCCAGAATGATCTTTGGTCATTAAAGAAAAACCAAGCAAACAATAGATATTAATTTGCAACAGTTAAAACATATAGCCTAAACCTTATACACCATATGATAATGTTAGTGCTTTGTGTATAGATATTTCAATTATATGAAAATATTCATAATACAAAATTATTTTCAAAAATAGTGTTAAGCTAAAAACAGCTGTTGCATATTAAATAATTCATGTGGAATAACTCACAATGTCACCGATTTCTAGTACTCATTGTTAACGCGCATCCGAACGGTCATTCCCTTTCATAAATGATAATCCAAATTGTCTCCCAGAAATGACATAAATGGGTGAAATTTGTGAAAAATTTATGAGTGTTTTATGTACACACAATGGCAGTATAATGCAGCTACAGTCTTTGTTTCAAAACCGCGAAGAGAAGAAAATCGATTCCAGCGCACGGAAGCGAACAGCTGAATTCCTTCACACCATGGCATTATACATACCAGAAGGAACATGCAAGAAAATGGCGTCGGGTCTTCGCATATTCCGAGTCTTCTCTCTTAAAATGTGTGTCGTATTAACATTTCAAGACACTCACGCAGGCGTCGATACTTCAAAAAGCTTTGATAGTCACCTTACCTGTCCGTACAGGTGATCAAAATATTACACCTGTCCGATACAACACCTTAGGTACCGTTATGTCACCTACCTTAAGGTACGCAGCGAGCGAAACAGGGTAGAAATGCGCCTAGAAATTAACTAATCTTACAGAATTTGAAGACTACTCACCTGTACTAGTGTTGCTCTAAGTGTTCTTGGCGTTGTTTGGGGTAATTTTGGCTTCACATGGCTGAAATTGTGATCAAAACACAGTTTGGCACGGAAGCGATATCCCGTGTAGCGTCTCTTCCGTCGCCATGATGAGAATAAAAATTAGCATGTGGCTCCTTATGTCTCGGGACACGCCATTGGTCCGTATCGAGGCGTGAAGGCAACAGTAGCCAATCGTGGCGTGCTGTTTATCAAAGTGATATCCGATCCGCCCCGACAATGCTCGGGTGAACAGGTGGGAGGATCAAAGTACGGTGCCGCGCAGGTGTTTAAAGGTGTTAAGGCGGCACAACACAGTATTAGCCCTATGGGGATTTCTATAGTTAAGGACCCCAAAGTGACTCACTTCGACTCACGGAAAATCATACTAGGGTGCACAAGCAAGGTTCAGAATTTTGATATGTTTAATTTCAGGGTAGAGTGTACAAAATATGTGAAAATGAGCTTGAATTTGCCGGCTAGTTCTCTTCTCGCGCCCTCTTTTATTAGCGCCACTGCGGAGGTCATGGAACTGCAGCCGACGCACAGTACTAGGCGGGACAAGTATCCAAGCGCAAATCTACGCCGACTCAACACGCACCATAATCCAACTTTTACAGTCTCAAAACTGACGTATTCCTCTAACATTTACCACAGGTTCTGTCTCGATGCCATGCACAAAACAATCTCTGCACCCTTCCCTAGTATTGTGTAGCACTACTTTGTGCCCGGACTACTTTTGACTACGGGGTTCGCCCATGAATACTGTGTTGTGCGGCCTTAAACGAACTTGACCTTGAATTTTTTTTCGTTTATACGATAAAACTAGTCAAGATGTGAAACTCGGCCAAATTTTATTCCACAAATCCAAACGGTTGCTGAGATTTCGGCAACTTTGCACTTCGGCACCTGTCGTAGGGCTAGGTCCCGTACAAGGCCCTAATGACGGGCCATTTAATGGTCTTCTTTTCAGGTCAAATTTACTATTCCGGCCAACTTTTTCTGGCTAGCGGGTATCATTGTTGTATTCTCTCACGTTCTGAGTGATTTGTAGTTAGTGTAAGCCGTTTTTACGGCAGAAAA
>NW_017802541.1:0-2031 GCF_001625305.1 Branchiostoma belcheri
CTGGCGTTCTTTCCTCACCATTTTGACAGTTACTTCCGTCGTAACCTGGCTTGCAGTTACAGGTGTAGGAGTTGATGCCATCCACACAGTCTCCATTGCTGCCACATGGTGAGGATGCACACTCGTTGATATCTACAGAAATGTAAGATTTCAAATAAAACAATGTACGGAAAGTACCGTTCAATGAAATACTGCGGCAACAATTAAAGTATTTTTCCTTATCAATCCAGAGTTAGTCCTGTTGCAACCTCTGTTGTTATATAATTTCTTGTTAAAGAAGCAGGTTACATTTTCTCTTGCATTTTGGGGTAATGGGTAGAACATCTTACTCGAACGATATACAGGCAGCTGGCGTATGCTTGTATGTACCTTCACATGAAGCTGTGCCGTTCCAGACTCCGCTGAAGACTCCACTGTTTCCTCCTGTGCACATCAGAACAGAGTCTCCGTTCAGCCGGAATCCTGGAGGACAGGTGAGGTGCACGACTTCTCCACAGGAGACTATGGTGTTGGTATCGACTGGATTGATGCACGTTTGCTCTGTCAAACAAATCAGTAAAATCTTTTGAAGAAAACTGATACGTTTCGTAATTTTTGACATACTAGTAATGGATCGAGCTAGATGAAATGTTTCAAACTTGTTGACAAATATCACTTCCATTCCTATGAGATTGCGTCAGGAATGCTTGATGCTCAGAGCAACGTTTCTTATATTTCACTCCATGTACAAAACGCCAAGTGTGTGTCCACGTACAATATACAGACCAAATAATGCACGAAGTTAGGCTACCAAAAGGGGTTCATAATACTGGTGAATTGCTTACCTGATTCACAAATGATTCCCCGAGACTCTTCACAGCGATCAGCACGTAAGCCATTTTTATCAAAGACAACACAGTCTACGTCTTGTGAGGAGCTGAGGCCAGGTATCTCTGTCGTTATTACAACATCTGCGAAATAAGATTTCCGCGAAAGTTCAAGCGAAATAACAAGGATGGAAAAAGGAACAGGATAATATGAGGCTTGTGGAAATATGGCAAACGAAGACATCTTACCGTTCTTATACGAGCACCAGGGTTCCACAGATCCTACATCTGCCGGCAGATAGCAGCAGCCCCTGGACTGACATTGCGACTGACTCCCAACTCCACAGTCTATCTTCCTATTAGCATTGGTAATACATGTTGGAGCAGCAACAGGCACTGGGAAAGAGTAACAACAGAGACACATGGTTTTGATTGGATTGGATTGGATTAGAATTGTAACAAGAAGCCATAGGCGACAATTCTCCGTGAAGTTTTATATATTTCAACAAAATCCCAAGCGTCAACGCCAGACCTACTGTGCAGACATTATAATTAGGCAACGGTTAATACCACGCTCGTCCCCAGCGCCCGTGGAGAAGCCATAGGTTATAGATCGTGGCTTAGCCCAGGCTATGGAAAATAAACTTTCTTTAATGCAAATCTGTCGTTTTTGTTTTCTTTGCGCTATCTAAAGGGTTAGGATAACCTACTCTACTCTGGCGGTATTGTCGTGCGCGCTCGCTAGTACGTAACGTTACACGGCGGCCATCTGAATACATGTACACTGCATTCTTTCTACTATCGGGACCTAAAACAAGACGCAAGATTCCTATTTTGGGGTATAAAATGCTGTCACAATGGTAATATATACCAAATGAAACGGACCTTTACAAAGTACCTCATTTGGTGACGCTATGAGGGTGTACCGTTATCCCTCTACATTTGCCCAGAAGGGAGTTAGTCGCGGAAGGAACTTAGCCACGGAGGGAGTTTTGGCATTCTCCGCCCGCGCCACAAACTCTCGTCCCCAGGACAGTTCACTCTGCTACCCAGCATGCTTTGCGCAAAATGCGTTCTCGGCCCCAGGACACAAATACACGCTAATGCTTCCGCACTGTGTTGCTCTGGGGACCCCGCCGCGCGCCCAGATGTGGATTTAATTATAGCGCGCTAGCGGACGCTGCGGAGGAGCGTGGGTTAATACAATGAGGGCGCGTCACAAGCA
>NW_017802541.1:2051-5007 GCF_001625305.1 Branchiostoma belcheri
AAATAACCATTTACTCCAATATCAAAACAGCTACGGTAAAATAAAAGACGTGCATCATCCCGGACATAATGCAACACCACATGCGAAATTACACAGATATGCGACGTACGGCAGAATGCGTTTTGGCTGCGAACATCTTCCAAAAAACTTGGCATCTCTTAACCATGGGCAAAAACATCTGGAACCACTTATAAAAACCACCCCGTATCTGCATGAACTTTTACCTCCCCCCCCGCTATTCCAAACAACGCGTTTTTCTGGACCGTTCCAATTCGCCTCGTAATTGTAGGGGTGCGTCTGCGATATTACATTGACCGCGAAAGCAGCAACGGCAAAAATACACATTCGTGCATCAACACGGGCATGCCCGCAGACGGCGTATAAAATTGCGTGCCGATTACACGAAGAGAACCCAGTGTTTTGACTGCGAACATGAAAAATCAGCCGATTACAACACTCCGTCCGGAGGTCCTGACCTCCTTCACGGAGTAACAATACAATACAGGTGGGACAAAGGCAGGTATTGCTGGTGTCGTGACTCACACAAAATATCACAAAACACATAGCAAGACATATATGACATTTATATTCATTACAATCAATGTATCAATCAATCAACTTTATTTCTCAACAACTGTAACTGGTACAGGGTATGGCAAAGAAGAAACAACAGGGGTAGATACATGAACTATACTAAAATGTAATTCTAACAGAGCTAGTATATACTAAAGCTAATCCATTGTTTTCTAGAGAGTAATATTACATTCTGTGACTCAAGAGACTTGTCAGTTATTTACAATATGGTGTCGCTTTTGTAATGATCCAGATATGAATTTCCAACGTGCAACGCAGGTTGATATCTGAGTAGGGCATGGAAGGAGCATATTGAAGATATCTGGTTTTGAATGGGGTATTGTGACATTCGTTTTGGAAGCTATAGGTTGCATAAGGTTTGGTCTGTTTTCTTCATATGTTGGACAAGACATCATGAAGTGAAATGATATCATCCTTGCATGTCGGACATAATCTCTGATCGGCTGGTGTATAGTGACGGCCCGTTTCGATGTCGTGTGAACTGATTCTCATTTTAGTTTTGTTAGTCGTAAAAGATATGTTTTGAATTGATAATAGATACTTTTCCAAACCAAAATGTACATACTTGATTTTGAAATAAGTGTATAATGGTAATGAAAAGCTATACAAAGGTAGCTGTAGTGGAAATTTGATCCATAGTAAGTGTCCATGAAAAGTAAAAATTACAGTACATATGATAAGGTATGCTGTTTATAGGCGGCGATTTGATCTACTTCAACATTACTGACACGTATGTTTGAGTTGACGAACGTTTTTATCAATTCGGAAGAACTAGACAACAGCAATCCCGTATTCAGAGCAGCCATGCAAAGCGTGTCTTCATATTTCATATAGTTAACTGGCATGTGTGCGTTTGGCGGACTTTTGATGTATGTACATTGTAAGAAAATTTAATATTTTACTAGCTCACTAACCTGATTCAACCCAGTAGAATTTATGAACAGTGTCCAGTTTCCTAGCGCCCATCCAGTACTGCAGCCCATTTGGTATGAGTAACTTCAAACTGTCCAGTTCACCGTCTTTGTCCCCTGTCGCCAGGTATCCGCCTATACCAAGGCACGCCGTCAGAGCCGGGCGCCATTTGTCCGATGTCAATTCAGTCCGGTAGCACGAAGGTTCGTACTGCCAGGCTGGTTCTGTTGGAAATGAAAATAATATTAATCATATAATAAGGTGCTTCAGAGACCCGCGAGAAGACGGTGCAACCCATCTCGAGGTTCGGAGGGGCCACCCATTCAGGAGTACATCTAAAAAGCCACCACATTTCTAAAACTAGGGTGTCATGACATTTGAGTAGATAAAACCAATCCAATTTCCCTGAATATATATCTATATCTCAACTCAGTATAGAACCGCGCTGTGAACAGCAATTTGGTGGTTTGCCTATTATGCGATATTTTGATGCGGAGTCTTTTGTCTCAACAAACAAACAAGAAGACATTGCTATTGTAAATTGTCTCAGACCTATTCTTGTAACATTGAAGAACTATACTGACATGATAACGCTCCATAAAAAATGCCCACTTAGCTTGAAAGAAAATACTGTGGTTGTGAAGTTTGAACTGTGTCGATTTTTAATTTCTATTGTTGTATGAAGAATGACATGTGAAACACGACTTACCGCAAGGGACGACAAACCATTGTGCCACAAACAGAAATGTGACGGCCGGGATTGCTCTCTGCATTTTCGTGCTGGAAAAAGACATCAGTATGCTTTGTTCATTTTTAACTACTTTAACTAACTAATTCTTAAAGACCTGTTTGCGTGTTAGTTGTAAGACCTGCCTTTTAAACGTAAAGCAATATATATCCTATCACTAAAACAGTGTGATAGGATCTATCCTACGTCTTGACAAACTAGGCCACGACAGACCCCTCAATACTTAAGTCATGTAAAAAATTTTGTGGGCTTTTGACATTCATCAAATTGCAAGGGACTTAACGAAAAGTGGAAAAACTGAATAAAAGTTCTAAACGGGAACTATGCGGCTCCAGGTGTCTTACTGAGGTTCGACTGCGTCAGCAAGATGTCGGTTAGCTTGAGGAATGAATCCCCTCTATATATACTATATTACGAAAAGTGGAAATTTAGACGTATCCCTGGCCTGCCTACCTGTTTAGCGGTGTCTCCCAGGACCACATAAGCGTTTACTCACTTCATGACAAGTAGCCACCCAACGGAGGTCAGCCAGACCTTTTATTGGCGTAATGGATTTATTGATGCAGTAAACGACACCTAGGCAACACCCGCACCCGTTACGCTCTGAATGGTCGTGTAAAATTGCTGTAACCCTTCCATTGTTTACCTTATTGTATGAGTGAAACACTCGGGTTTGCATTCGGAAAAAATACTAATTAATTC
>NW_017802542.1:0-5003 GCF_001625305.1 Branchiostoma belcheri
CCAGTGATTAGGACATGGGTGGAAAACCACAAGCTTGTCCAGTGATTGGGACATGGGTGGAAAACCACAAGCTGTCCCGGTGATTGGGGACGAGGGTGGAAAACCACAAGCTTGTCCAGTGATTGGGACGAGGGTGGAAAAAGTAACCCCTGGTGAATGGGGTAAAGACCCCGGTGAATGGGGTAGATATCAAGAATGAAAAAAATCAGTAAAAAAAAAAATTAAGGTGAAACATTGTTAATCTCTTTTATGATTAAATATCTATCTAAAAAAATTAAAAAAAGTGAAATCAATCACTGTTAATCTCTTTTCATGATTGTATCTCACTCCATAGGATAGGTTTTTTTATCTAACCTTTTTTTCTTTTTTTTTCAGACTATTCCTTTGAAGAACCCAATGGAGTGGGCAAATATCCCCGATGTTTTTCCTCATTACTTAATATATACATAGCCTCTATTTTGTAATGCTAATTTGTTACAATTTCCCTCTTATTATTTATTGTCATATTTTAACTTCAAAAGGACTTAAGATGTAATCCCATGTTTAGAGGTGTTCATTACTGCATGATTACCGTATGTCACTACTTAATCCTTTTCTTTTTTAGGTCAATCAGTTAGAAGATCACGCTCTGAAAATACAGCAGGTGAGCTTGTGTTAAAAATGAATTAGAATATTGTTGGTTAAAGCTTGCCAATGAGTACAAATACATAGTAGACCAAAGGTGGTGTCACATGCAAGTTGCTCTTCTAAGAGCTGAGTGTGGACAAAACTTAGATTGTGTTTTTTACCAGTTTAAGGACTAATCAATCTATAATAGATTATTTCTCTTATCAGCTTTTAAATGCACTTACTGCTGTTCCTATCCTCCAGGTCGGATGTTTCTTAGAACAGAAAGCAGAAGTTGGTGAACCGAGAAACTGACTGGGGAGGAACCGGACTGACCTGGACCAAGCCATTCCACAGAAGGATACAGAGATTGCAACCATTTCTAGAAACACTTGTACAATTTTTAATTTTTTTTTCCAGTAAATATTAGATAGGTATGTTACATTCAGACAAGCGAATGTGGAAAAACCAAGGCATGGCTGAAGTCGGTGCCGCAACGTGCTAGTGGTTTTTTCAAGAGTCTTTCAACTTCAATAGGGAAGGATCAATAAATAATGTATTTTCGGCTATTGAAATGTGCAGCCATCTTGGGGTTAGTAGTTAGCCAGGGGGCAGTTACAGTATCCTAAGTGTTGTGTTTTCCTTGGAAACCCAGACCTCGGGGGTTGGGCCTCGGCCTGACGGGAACTCATCTCACTTTTAGCTAGATAAGGTGGTTGCACTTTCCCAAATTTGACATGATCACATCAGTATACACATATATATATATATTTAGCGTATCTTTAGTTAACTCAGCATTTAAGACCTTGTGCTCGTAGGGTCGAGGCAAGGAGTTCTGGTCAGTTGAGTTCGTGACCCTCTGGGTCGGCGGAATTAATGTCGCTTGTTGGAGAATATGGTGTTGAGTCAGAGTTCTGTGGGAGTTTGTTCTCCCGTACGTTGAAGTTATAGTTAGTCATAAGTTATGGCGGTCAGGCTTGGTGTGTGTGTTTGTGTGTTCTCTTCCCCAACTCCTGCACAGGTCCACGTGGGACATCGAAGTTTGGCGATGGAGAGGTAACTTACCGCCGCGCCATCCGATCCCGGAAGAACGGCTCGTCCGAGTCATCTCCCTAATGGGGACCCCTGAAGCGACGCCATCTTCGCCGGACACCCTTCGACCAAGGACCGGTGAGGGCTACCGCAACTGAGGGGCGACTGCGGGCGAACGTTCGTGCCCCTTGCAGCAACACGGAGGAGGGGAGGAACACAGCTTGGAACCGCCTGGTAAGCAGCCTTGACGCGAGCTGAGGGACGAGGCTGAGGGACGAGAGACGAGTTCTAGAGATGAGACGAGAGCTGCGACGATCAAGTGACACCGGAGAGCGTCGACGTGAAGCGACGTTTCCACGGACCTGAACTCTGACGAACTCTGAAAGTTGTAAAAGTCTAGCAAACTGCGAACTCTATTGCTATGTGAACTCTGTAGTCTGTACAGATGTCCGGTTTATACAGATGTCCAGTTGTAAGGACCCATCATTATTATCATACAGTTTTTTTCTCTCATTTATATATTGTAGTAATTAGTATCGTAGATAGAAAAAAGTTTAAAAATCCGTTCGTTCGTTACTTCTTCGTAGGCAACATCCCTAAAAGAACCCGGGGTTCCAACACAACATCAGGCCCCGCTCACATGTTTAGGTTTGTAGTACTATACATAAGCCATGTATAGTTTCAATTTTTTTTTCAATTAGAACTTAAAATGTAAAATAACTCTTATCATAATTATCATTTACATACCTGCAATAAGATAGTGAGACAAATGTTAAGTGCCATGTCTAAGTAAAAAGCTGTACATATTCAACAGTGCTTGTATTTGTTGTATTTTGTATTTGTTGTGTTTGCTTGTATTTCTAAAGTTAACAAGATTGTAAGACAAGTGGAATATTTAAAAATTGTTTAATTAAAGCTGTCAAGATTGAAACATTCAATGTGTACATGACTTATACATGCATCTTTCCTCTTAATTGCAAACATGATGAAAGTGTGTGCTGAGTGATCATTTTAAACTAAATCCTTGGCCTTACAGCAACAGAAAAACAAGTTCAAATCCCCCAGTTAATGTTACTCTATAGTGTACTCTAAAAGTAAGCAACATAAGCAAAATATTCTCCCATCCTTCTTCCCCAATAAAGTTATAAATGGTAGGCGAGACCATCCTGAGGTAAACATATTGCATTTGCTTGCAAATGTTACCTTTCTAGTTTATCTTTTGTTTCCTTTAGGACTTCCAAAAATTTGTCTTCACTAATTTGCATATCAATCAATAGTTCATGCTTATAAACTTGCAACATTGTAGTATAGAGTCTTGTGTATTTGCAGACAGTATTTCCAAATTGCAGAACAAAATTTTGAGTCTTGGACTGCAATATTGCAGAGCACTGAAAAAAAGTATTTCGACCACTGCTTGAATGTCTTTTTTATAGACATTGTTTAAAGCTATTTGACATTGCCCCTACTGTACAAGGTCACAGCGAATTCCGCTCTGCGATAGTTCAAGCCCTGAACAGTCAATTTTTTGAATGAATAATGCAATCCTCACCCTAAATCTCATTGATAAACCCATGTACAAAGGGAACTCACCCAGAAACAAGAAGCAAAGCTCCAATTTTGGGGCATAATTACAAAGTATGAAGCCTTTTATAAATGTCCACCGAATCTCAAATCATAGTCACTGTGGTTGTTATTTTGCAGGTGACAGCCTTTTGAAAATTAGTAGCTAGAGGTAAATGGTAGATGTGAGAAAAACATGATGCTAGAATTGTCATCAGAATGGTGTAGGTCATTCTTGTGTTTCTTGTGCCAGGAAGTCTACAAAGACAGGATTGTCAAAATGTTTGACGATCCCTTTAATTTGTATCTTAACTAGAAAGAAGAGAGTAGATCAGACTTTGAGACTGTTTCACCTAACATTATTGATTTTCAAAAGGGTGTCACCTCCAAAGTACAGATCACAATGATTTAACTTTTGGTGGGCATGTACTGAGTATAAAAGTCTTGAAGTTCATAGTTATAACAGTTACTATAATATAAGAGCCGTGCTTATATAGCTAGAGATTTGACTTGTGTCCCTTAGCTGAGGCAGGAAACTTATCAGTAACTTTACATAGCATCACAAGGACTTTACAATTATTGCAATAGGGCTCACATCATGCATTGTTAGCACCATGCCAAGTTAGTGAATGAATGAATGAATGAACTTTATTGCACAACAATCGTACAAGGTACAATGTATGGCAGTACTACAACACTAAACTAGTCTAGAGAAATACATCAAAAACATGTCCAATAACAGGTAGGTAACATAGTGTGTTGATATATAATTATGTATTAATTATTTGATCTCGCATATGTAATGAGCTATGGAGAAATTGACCTATGTAAACAGAAATAGAGGTTGGGCATGATAACAATACATGGAACATATTGAGCTGTGTATCAGGTAGTATGAGGTCCGTCTTAGTAGTTATATTCTGTAATAGCACATCTCTTTCTTTACTATAGGTAGGACAAGTCATAACAAAATGAAATTCATTTTCAACATTTAGATTACATGTGGGACACAGTCTCTGAGTGGCTGGTGTGTTTTGGTGTCTTCCCTTTTCAATTTGAAGACAATGTGCACTTATTCTCAGTTTTGTTATGCTAATTGTAAACGATTTGTTTTGTATTGATGTAAGATAATCTTCCATGCCGAAGTGTTTCTTTATTTTAGAATATGTTTGGAGTTTGCTAGTATTTCTCAGTTGTTCTCTCCAGCCAGAAAGAAACGTGTCCTTGAGACGCTGTTTAAATATGTTTCCAAAATGGTTGGCATTAACTGCGGGGTTAAGCCAAACATTTTGGAACCCATGTCTACATAATATATCCTGAACGTGAGTAGCCCAGTCATGTTCTTCTTAGACTGAAGTGTCGTATGCTTTTTTGACAAGTCTATCGTTTGGTAAATTATTTATTCTAATCCAGTATTTAATCATTTGTGTTTGGCTGTCCACGAATAAAGGAAAAACTCCTAATTCGCCCCTCACAGCGGCATTTACAGACCCTTTCGGGACATTTAGCAAAATTTTGCAGAAATTCAAAAGTACATATTCTAGGTCAGGGATTTCGTATGCAATTTTTGGTTGATCTATTGTTATATTTTGGTTCCGTAGTAAAGTGTCTGACTGGTAAATCACGTTCAGTTTATCACTGTATTTCTTAAATCGTACAACAACAGGTCGGGTACAGGACGGATCTGATAACTTCCCCTGGCGACTAACTCGTAAAATATCAACTTCCGGTCCTAATATCGGGCTAAGTATTGTGGTTATATGTGTTCTGATCTTTTCACTGGGATGTTCTTTAATTCCTTTAAA
>NW_017802543.1:0-5002 GCF_001625305.1 Branchiostoma belcheri
TGACAACTTGTACCGCCTGGCTGTGCAGAAAGTCTACCAGCTCAGGGTGGATATGGAGGATGTGGAGGGAGAGACGCGGTACGCCGCTTACGACACGTTTGCCATCTCACCTGAATCACAGAACTACAAGCTCCACATAGGGACTTACAGCGGCACTGCAGGTAAGGTTGTGGCGTGTACTCCTATCATAGCATCGTGGACGTGTGCAAATAGGCAACATGACTTTGTGAACTTTTCTCAATGATATTTTTTTCGAGCTGAATCTAAAATGTAACATCGTTACACTCGTGATAGATTTTTTTCAAGATAAAAATTTTGAAAGACGTGATGCTAAAAATGACAAATTGAATAAAATGTTTGACACAAAACGGATTCTTTCCAGTATCGTTTAAGAGATAACCGTCAACACGCATCAATAAATAGAATACCTCGTCTTGTTATGTAGAGTAAATGTCTGTTTTTGTCACAGGAGACAGCTTGACGTACCATGACGGGAAACCATTCAGTGCCAAGGACAGAGATAACGACGTGTACTCGTCCAGTTGTGCTCAGATGTTCAAAGGTGCTTGGTGGTACGGCGATTGCTACCACTCAAACCTGAACGGCCAGTACCACCTGGGTACTTTTGGGAGTAACGATGGCGGAGTCACCTGGCGCCACTGGAAGGGTAATAACTACTCCCTGAAGCGCACTGAGATGAAACTCCGACCAGCTCCATAACGTCACACAATGTAGATTGTTTGCGTGTATCTTCTTAGAACCATACATTGTAAGCCGTTTGTGCTATTTCTTCTGCAATGATGTGTTTTGTCTCATTTTACATGAGCATGACCATAAGGCTAAAATGGAGGTCTTCAACTGCATTGCTATATATTACTATTAGTGATCTCACAATGAAAAGAAAAACACAGTTAATGTTTTTAAAATATATAACAATGCTTACGCTATTAACCCTAAACAGTACACCTGGGGTCCGCGCGGACCCCAGCACTATATATTCTGTAGTATCTTTTTTGTTTCTAAAGATTTTTTTCTGAAATTTTAGGTAATTGTCACCCACAAAGTTGTCTCTCAATACAGTGCAGAAAACTCCGTTTCTACCATTTATAAAAAAATTATATCTGATTTTCTTTTGGGGTCCGCGCGGACCCCAGCCGGCTTTCGATCATAATGGATACATTGGCGGTCTTATACATTACCTTATTTCCGTTTTTATATGTTTTTATGCACTCATCTTATGTCTACCAAGTTTTCAGAGAATGGTGTAGTAATAGAATTAAATTTTAATAACTTTGGTGTAATTATGACGTCATATGACGTCAGAGCTAATAATATAGTTCACCATATTGGATTTTGACCAATGACGTCATCAAATTAGCATATTCTATGCATATTAAATTATTTAACTTATATTTAATTATGTAAGATGTTATTAATGTTGGAAAAGAAGTGTAATTTAATATAAAACTCAAAAAATTTTTATGTTTAAACCAAAATCACTTCTATTTTGAAAAATAGAAACCTGTTGCCATGGCAACACAAAAAATATCAATTTACTAGTATCAAACTAATATGAACTTTTTTCCAGAGACATTTTAGGAAAGGTCTCCAAATTTGATACTTCTAGCGCAAGCCGTTTAGCCGCTATCTGAGATCAAAGTTGGGCCTCAAAAGCCCCTTCAGTCTGAAATGGGTTTAAAAATCGGGTATTTCTTCTTGTCTTCTTTTCTTCACCAAAAATAGAAAAAGTTCAAAATGTATGATATTTGTTTGTAATGTGGACACAGAGGTTCCCACATCAGTTTGCAAAACAATTGAGCTGGTAGCATGTTGATAATTTCTAAAAATTAGCAAAAAACTGCTCTGGGGTCCGCGCGGACCCCAGGTGTACAGATTAATCAGTCCGGGAAGGTGTACTGTTGAGGGTTAAAGGTTGTCATCACTATAAAAGGTTGTCATTTTAACATATATTAATAGTCCTTACGCTATAAAATGTTGTCAACCTAGCCGCGGCGACTGTTGCAGGGCTTCTCTTGCTTGCAGTCTTTTACATTAGCCCTAACAACAGTCGCGGAGCGGTGCATTGGGCCAAATGAACAAACATGCGTTTTACCGTGCCGGAACACTTTGAGACCGAAGTTTGCACGTCCCCAGATTCCTAATAGCCTTACCTAACGTGCCGGGGTGTTTTGCGCGTCAACCGGCCCCTGCGCGACTCGTACCGCCACTAATTGCGATCGCTCCCCATGTATTCATATGCCGAGTGGCCGCCATCTTGGTCAGCCGCGCGTCGAATCAGCTACTTGCAATGTGCCACTACTTTTCTGATACATACAAATAGCTTATCAGAAAACTAGCGGCAAATTTGCCGGCGGCTGATTCCAATCAAAAATGGCGGCCAACTGTTATGTTTTACGTGGGGAGCGTGGCGGTACGAGTCGCGCAGGGGCCGGTTGACGCGCAAAACACCCCGGCACGTTAGGTAAGGCTGTTAGGAATCTGGGGACGTGCAAACTTCGGTCTCAAAGTGTTCCGGCACGGTAAAACGCATGTTTGTTCATTTGGCCCAATGCACCGCTCCGCGACTGTTGTTAGGGCTAATGTAAAAGACTGCAAGCAAGAGAAGCCCTGCAACAGTCGCCGCGGCTATTGTCAACCCAGATTCAGTATCTCTTTAACTGATTCAATGTAAAACGCTATGTCTGAAGTGATTTCATGAGGTCTTGAGATACAAGTAAAGTTGAGTCCAGTGCGCATGCGTAGCGTCAGCACACTCCTGCTTGACGCTCCGTGTGTAGTCCTCGTTTTTGGCCGTTTTCGGCCGGAAAAAGTGGACATCCTGGTCTGGACTGTCGATATTCGGTTTGCTGGGCTTCCCAGGATTATTTTGGTGGTTTTGTGGAGTCTGAGGGTGCTTATTTAAGCACACTACGGTCGTTTCTGTGCGACCGTATTCCTGGTGAGGAGACGCCCAGGTAGACCTTGCGGTGCAAGCCGGCGGCGTGGCTCGCCACTTTCCGGTCTTCTGTTCTCAGAGTTCTCCAGCCTTTCACGGGTTGGGCCCAAGTCCCACCTCGTGTGGAAGGTCAGGAGGTTGGTCTATAACAGTACGGCTACTTTTCTTCTTGTTTTCCCGTAAATTGTTGTTGTACGAGCCATTGTACGCACTTGCCCTCCCCTCTCTTGGTGGGGTGGTATCGCCCACCCCTTGGGTGGCCGTGTTGTTTTGTAAGTCGCCGGCGCCACAGTGTCTGGCTAAAGGCTCCAAAAGGGTTTTCCAAGAATCCTCCCAGGCACATTTTGCGCTACCATAGGTGCGGTAGGGGCTCAGACAAAGCCTTCTGCGTACAAACCCCCGGATAGATCGTACAAAATGAGGAGAGATAACTCTATCTGTGTTACAACCACACAGAAAGACAGGCTGTCTGCTGCAGATGCCTTTGCCCTGTTAGACACTGTTGGTGTCCCCACCTCTAGTCTACAGGCTGTACAGGCGCTGAATCAGACATCTTTCGACGTAACGTTCCGCACCCTGCGGGATAGGAAATTGTATGCTGGTAAGCTAGCACAGCTAGACTGTGTAGATGTTCGTGTCTACGGGAGCGCTGAGTCCATCATTACAGCCTCCCGAATTCCTGACGAATTCGACGATAACTATGTCAGGAACTACTTGTCACGTTTCGGACAGGTCCTTGCTTCCCGTATGGTAACTTACAGGGACAGGCCTTCCGTCAGAAATGGCAACAGACAGTACAAAGTTGTCCTCAAGCCAGGCGTAAACGTCCCGTCTTCTTGGAGGTTGGCGGATGGTCGTCTGGTGTTTTTCAGCTATGTTGGCCAAGTCAGAA
Organism: Branchiostoma belcheri; assembly: GCF_001625305.1. Taxonomy (NCBI): domain Eukaryota; kingdom Metazoa; phylum Chordata; class Leptocardii; order Amphioxiformes; family Branchiostomatidae; genus Branchiostoma; species Branchiostoma belcheri. The sequence goes on from NW_017802543.1 coordinate 3,849, forward strand.
CGTGTATCAAATGTTATCAAGAGGGTCATGAAGCGGCGAACTGCACTGTCCGCTTTTGCAACAAGTGCCAAACGGTCGGTCATATCGCCTCTGACTGTACCAATGACATAGTCTGCAATAATTGCAACAAGGAAGGCCACACCGCTCGCCGGTGCCCAACATCCTACGCAAATAAGCTACAGCTTGAGAACAAATGGACCAAGGGTCCTGAAGCTGTGGTAGATAAGTCCACGTGCAGCTCTGGAGTCCCTGCTCAGGTGGAGCAGACTGAGTCTGAAACAGTGGCTCACGACTCTCCTATGTCGCAGGGGCAAGACCCTGATGAGCAGGATAACTCCGAGGAGGAGTCAGCAGATTCCTCCGAGGAGGACACAGAGGAGAAAATGGAGTTAATCCTAACTCCCTCCCCTGGAAACGAGAGCGAGAGCACCCAGCCCAAAGCTGAGGCGCAGAGTAAGACTTCCCGTCGCAAAAAACCGACGACGAAACAAGGTCAGGGGAAAGAACAACGAACCCCCTAATCAGAATAATGAAATTGAACAGGCCGTAACTCTCGAACTTATGGCAAAGGAAACGGGTGTCAAGAAGACCACGATCTCTGAAACCACTGGTACGTCATCAGATGAAAAAGACCCCGAGATTACAGGAATGGAAGTTGGCAAAATGACGGCCAAGAGGCCGGCAGCATCAACCCGGTCGGATGACGAGGTCAGCCCTAAAAGAAAGGCTAACCCCTCGTCAAGACAGTCCGCCCCACCGATTACGACCTCCCTCTTGCTGAGGATCTCCAAATTGAAGAGTTCGAATCCTCTGAAGAATCTTTATAATAATAATGATGACTCGAACCAAGCATAGGCTGTATGCCTTAACTTTTTTAACAATGGTAGTCATAGCAACTTTAAACGCCTGTGGGATGCGTAATCCCAACAAACGCAGGCAAGTGTATAACTTCTGTAGACAACAACATTTTGACATTGTGTGCTTGCAAGAATGCCACATTTCACACGTTGAAGAAACAGCCTTGTGGGAGAGGGAATGGGGTGGGCAAGCTCTTTGGAGCTTGGGTACGCCCAATGCGAGAGGAGTAGGAATTCTGCTTTCCCCTTCCCTCGACCTCAATGTTGTTAAAAAATTCTGCGATGAAGATGGGCGTG
>NW_017802544.1:0-4965 GCF_001625305.1 Branchiostoma belcheri
ATGATGACCCTACTGCTGGACACTTCGGCCCTGCACGAACATTACACCGAGTTCGTAGGCGGTTCTATTGGCCAGGCATGACTACTGACGTCGCCCACTACTGCCGCGAGTGTATCCCATGTCAAGCACGGCGACCGCCTATTCCCAAGCCACGGGCACCATTCCAACATATCACTGCCAACCGTCCATTTGAGGTGGTCGCTACAGACATTACGTGCATGCCCCTTTCATCGACAGGAAACAAGTACGTCCTTGTTGTAGCGGACGTGTTCTCCAAGTATGTCAACCTCTACGCGATCCGTAATCAGGACAGTAACACAGTAGCCGAGAAACTGTTCACTGATTACATCGGACAGCACGGGGTCCCGGACCAAATCCACTCAGACCAAGGACGGCAATTTGAATCGAAGTTGATCTCCAACTTATGTTCCAGACTGCACATAAACAAGACCCGCACTACCGCGTACCATCCACAAGGAGATGGCCAGGTGGAACGGTTTAACAGAACTATGAAAGACATTCTAGCGAAGTGTCTCACTGGTCATGAACAAAACTGGGATCGCCTACTTCCTCATGTCGCATTGGCATACAACACTAGTGTTCACCAATCAACGGGCTTTACACCATTCTTCCTGGTTCACGGGCGTGAGGCGCGCCTTCCCGTGGACACGACTAACCACCTTGCGGCACAAACACCCGAACTCCACGCGCTCCACGCTGCCTTTAAATCCGTTCGAGAGTCACTAGAACACGCCCACCGGCAACAAGACCGCCTGAACACCCAACGGATCCATCAACACCAGTACCACAAAGGAGACCGTGTGTGGCTCCACCACCGCCCATCTGCCGCCCATAAGCTACAAATGCCATGGACCGGACCATATGTAATTATCGAGGCACTCCCAGATGACGCAATGGCGCCTATCCTCTACCGAATCCAACAAGAGAACAACTGTGTATCACAAGTCGTCCACCACAACCGACTCAAACCATACATCAAACCCCAAATCAGCTACAGCGGGACATCCGAAAGTACACCCTACAGAACTCCCTAACATGGGTTTTTCGGGACTTTTCTTGTGACAAATGACATACATAGTGATACACCCGTCCCAGATGTTGCCGTACCTGATCCTACCCCACGCGATGCCCCCAGCCACCGCCATCACACGGACTCGTTCGGGACGCATAAGCAGACCGCCCACCCGCTTTATGGACATGAACTTTGAATAATTGTATTGGACTTGTAAAACAATTAGATTCCTTTATTTCAGTCATGACCCGCCTATATAAAGCATACCGATAAAGATACATTTGTTAACAATAGTTGTAAATGCGTCTATGAGAATTGATGGGCCTACATATTTCAGAAGAATCTATTGCGAAATAGAACAATGGATTTGTAAACAGATTGGATTATGTAACGTATTTAGCATGAGTAGCTTGCAGGTGAGGGCACCTGCTTAAGTGAGGGGGGAGGAATGTAACAATGTGTATTGTTAGTTTTATTAAGCGTTGTATTATCGCCGGTTCTATCCCCTCCCTTGGGCGGAGCCGCGGTCACCTGTTCGAACACGTGCCAGCGCACGTGCCAGCGTCGTGTTCGAACAGGTGATCTATACCGGTACCGTTCGAGGGAAGGGGCTCTAGAACCGGCCGGTTGCAGATTGAATAAACCAGTTGAGTTTGAGCGTTCACCGTGACTGGTTGTCTATCTTAACATGTATCTTAACATGTAACATTCCTCCCCCCCTTTCTTAAGCAGGTGCCCTCACCTGCAAGCTACTCATGCTAAATACGTTACATAGTCCAATCTGTTTACAAATCCATTGTTCTATTTCGTAATAGATTCTTCTGAAATATGTTGGCTCATCAATTCTCATAGACACATTTACAACTATTGTTAACATATGTATCCCATGTTAGGGAGTTCTGTAGGGAGTACTTTCGGATGTCCCGCTGTTGTTGTTCGGCAAAGTTCGCATTTCCTCGCGTACTCCCTAGCGTGGGGCGGTACGGGGACTTCCGGACCGTCACACAGCTACAGTGTGATCCGGGAATGCAAAAATGATCTTCCTTGCAGTGTCGTCCCGTAGACTTTTACTAGGCAAGCATCATATTTCGCAAGTAATACAAAAATACACAGGCTCAATGCGGCTTGGTCGCTTCCCGTAGGCGTGCGAGCAAGGGCAAACATAGAAAACATCACATAATTGTGCAACAACAAGTCAACACCACAAGAGTTCATAGGTCTTAGAAAGTTCTGTGGGTAGAGATACAGTACTCAGAGTTCGCAGCAAAGATCTAGCAGGCAGTCACGTCATGTTAGAAAGTCAGTTCCTACTCATGATGGGGTCGGTCGTCTGCGACACGAGGGCTGCCTGGAGTCGGCGGGCTGGGTTCCGCAGGCAGTCGGCGGTCGGGACGCGGCGACGTGGCACGGTCCGCTCGGGCCGGAAGGTGACGGCATGGCACGGTCTTGACGGTCTTGGGCAGGGTTGCATGTCTGAGACAAATGGCAAGTTCATGGCAAGCCTGGTCCACGGGAGCACGGCTGGATACAAAAGAGGTCGTGGCACGTAGCGGTAGCGTCGACGGGTTCTTCGTCAGTGTGGCCGGATACGGAGCGGCGGCCTGGTGTGTCGGGTAGCATGGCGGCTGTCAGGGGTCGAGTCGGTTTGGCCGGGTAGCGGGCTGGCGGGTCGGGCGGCATGGTAGCGATGGCGGCGGTCNAAAAAATGATCTTCCTTGCAGTGTCGTCCCGTAGACTTTTACTAGGCAAGCATCATATTTCGCAAGTAATACAAAAATACACAGGCTCAATGCGGCTTGGTCGCTTCCCGTAGGCGTGCGAGCAAGGGCAAACATAGAAAACATCACATATTGTGCAACAACAAGTCAACACCACAAGAGTTCATAGGTCTTAGAAAGTTCTGTGGGTAGAGATACAGTACTCAGAGTTCGCAGCAAAGATCTAGCAGGCAGTCACGTCATGTTAGAAAGTCAGTTCCTACTCATGATGGGGTCGGTCGTCTGCGACACGAGGGCTGCCTGGAGTCGGCGGGCTGGGTTCCGCAGGCAGTCGGCGGTCGGGACGCGGCGACGTGGCACGGTCCGCTCGGGCCGGAAGGTGACGGCATGGCACGGTCTTGACGGTCTTGGGCAGGGTTGCATGTCTGAGACAAATGGCAAGTTCATGGCAAGCCTGGTCCACGGGAGCACGGCTGGATACAAAAGAGGTCGTGGCACGTAGGGGTAGCGTCGACGGGTTCTTCGTCGGTGTGGCCGGATACGGAGCGGCGGCCTGGTGTGTCGGGTAGCATGGCGGCTGTCAGGGGTCGAGTCGGTTTGGCCGGGTAGCGGGCTGGCGGGTCGGGCGGCATGGTAGCGATGGCGGCGGTCAAGTTCTGCTCAGCCGGGGCTGTTAGTCGGGCGGGATCGTCGTGATGGCGCTGCGGTGGGTGCGGCCGCTCGCAAGCGGCAACCCACCGCTGCCACCAGATGTATCAGGAAGAAGAAGGACGCACGTCTGAACTCGTCAATGGCTTGATCTCAACTAGTTTATTCAATCTCTAACCGGCCGGTTCTAGAGCCCCTTCCCTCGAACGGTACCGGTATAGATCACCTGTTCGAACACGACGCTGGCACGTGCGCTGGCACGTGTTCGAACAGGTGAACGCGGCACCGCCCAAGGGAGGGGATAGAACCGGCGATAATACAAATGCTTTAATACTAACAATACATATTGTTACATTAGGATTAGGATTAGGGCTTTCCGGACGTACCAGAAGGTCAAATTTAGTGTCGGTTGAAAGGTAATAGTCCCGGTATTGAAGGTCCGCAAACTGTTTGCATTTATCTTGTTTGGTTTTGGATTTAAAACAGTTTGAAGTTTTAAGGGTAGCCTTAAGGTAGGATTAGGGTTAGGGCTTTCCGGACGTACCAGAAGGTCAAATTTGGTGTCATTCGAAAGGTAATAACACCAGTAATACTTTCCTGCAAACCGTTTGCATTTATCTTGTTTGGTTTTGGATTTATAACAGTTTTAAAATTTGAGGGCCGCCTTAAGGTAGGATTAGGGTTAGGGCTTTCCGGACGTACCAGAAGGTCAAATTTGGTGTCGGTTGAAAGGTAATAGCACCAGTAATAATTTCCTGCAAACCGTTTGCATTTATCTTGTTATATTTCAGTCCATACCATGGTATGGATGAAATATATTGTGTTCTCTGATGTTTCTTCTTCTCCTCCTCCTGCCACACAGTCAAAGGGATTCAACTCAGCCATCATTCAGCCAAATGACTTGAAATTTGGCATGGAGGCAGAGTGGGCCAATACCCCCAGGCGTTTTTTTCATTTTTTTTATACATGCCTTTGAAAAATTTTTATGAAGGTTTTTTGGGTCATTTTTCGCCAAAAAATGGATTTTTGGATCAGGGGCCCTGGTTTTACAACCAAATGATCTGAAATTTGGTATAAGGGTACCTTGAACATGTGTCTACAGAACAACAGTCACATATTTGCCATACACCACTTCCAAATGACTCATTTGGGGGACTTTAATGGCTATTTTCAGCAAAAAAAGGACCAAAAGTGCTATACCCGTTCCATGTTCTATCTAAAGAATGGCACGTTCCATCTGCCGTTGGCCATGGAACACGTGTTCTATGCGGGTTACATGAGGTCACATTTTGCACGTAAGTCGTGCGTAATGACCCACACATTCAATTTTATGTGCCTAAGACCTTCAAAATGTATCAAATCTCATCATTGTTAGTATTTGCATACCTGTAAGAAGATTAGTAAAGCTTTCGAGATTCAATGTACTTGTTCTTGCATCTTTGTTCTCAATTACATAGCTACTATATAATTCATTTATTTGAGAATCTTTGCCAGTTTTACACTGGGGTAAGTTTGGAATAGTCCACTTTTGCGTGGGAGGGAGATGGACTGAATATGCTGTATTTG
>NW_017802545.1:0-4965 GCF_001625305.1 Branchiostoma belcheri
AGTCTTTATTGGAATACTTAACATTTTTCTTGTGTTATTCAAATGAGTGATTTTTTTCCATGTCCAGATATGGCCAGACTGGTTCAGGCAAGACTTACACAATGGAGGGTGAAAGGTCACCTGACCCTGCCATTGCTTGGGACAAGGTCAGTTCTCCTGTCAGACATGAGTTGTTGTCTCTACTTCTCTGCTCCACTTGTCGGAGTGAGTCATGACTTAATTTTTCAGACCGAGCATTGTTTTTTCAACTTGACTTTGTGTAACTTTCCCCTGAACACAAAGCATGACTTTCAGTAGAATCCAAGGAATGAAAGCAGTTAGACCTGTCACTGTGTCAGTCAGTCACAAATTTCTTGTTTGTTCCAGGACCCTCTGGCAGGATTGATTCCTCGCACTTTGCACCAGATCTTTGATAAACTGAGCGGACAGGTAAGTTAAACTGATAATGTGATACTGAAGAGGGAGAACAACAGACGATAAACCGGACAGGGAGAGAGAGAGATATAAAGAGAGGGTAGACTGGTCTGCGGCATAGGGGAAACGTGGATCCGCAGAATACAAAGTACTTGTACAAAACAAAATCAGGTTACAGAATCGTTTTATGTGGCAGAGACTCATTTGCATATGAAGATATAGGACTGTCTAGCCATAGAAGCTAATGCTGAAGGGCTGATGCAAGTTACAATTTGTCCATGATTAATATTAACTGACCGAGGCCACGTAGGATATCCAGATGATGGTATTCAGATTCTCTGCTGCCCATTGTCTCATCAAGAGAAGATGAAGATACTATTTTGTTAGCATGTAAGTTGTAATGCGGACCATGGAGTATTTTGACTCCATGTGCAGACAAATTGAGATACCTGTGCAGAGGAATATTCATCATTTACCAAGGTTTTTCTTATAAAAATGTAACAGATCCCAGACAGCGTCTAACTTCATTTTTGTCTTCTGTTCTTTTCAGGCTGTGGATGAGTTTTTGGTGAAAGTCTCGTTCATCGAGCTTTACAATGAGGAGTTGTTCGACCTCCTTGGTCCGGGAGAAACTCCTCCTAAGCTCACTACTCTGTATGAAGACACCTCCAGAAAGGTAACAGAACTACAGCTTTCTCTTACTTACTTGTACTTGTTGAGGTCTCCTCGAGTTAGTCGTTCGAGTGGCCTGCGCACAGAACTCGTCTCTTCCTCAACAGTCCTATCCAGTTCTTCCTGTCTTTTGCTAACTCCTTTAGCTCCTCTAGAGTGGTGCTAGGCCTCCCAATAATCAGCGTAGCATCTTCCAGGACACAGTTAATCCATGATTTCCTAGGCCTCCCCCTTGAGCGTCGCCCATAATTAGGCTTCCAATCCAGTAAGTACCTGGGCAGCCGCTCTTCAGGCATCGAACCAGAATTCAGACAGCTTTCTCTACTAAGGAAAAATGTTTGCACTAATGTTCAGAGGTTATTTGGGCTGGTATGTCATCTTACTAAGGCCACACCAATTTAATTTGTTGGTTCTCGGATTTTTTCAGAAAAAATATGAAGCGACAGGGTGAAAAAAAATAAAAATAAAAACAGGTCTTGGCATCCTATTATAGGCTTAAATGCTATGAAATGAGCCATGAAGTCAACACAAAAGGCTGGGTTAAAATTTAAACATTGAATTTTGAACTTTTAATCATACCACTGCAATGATAGATGGGAAAACTGTAACAACTAGGAAGAAAAGGACTTTCATCAACTGTTCGGGGCAAAACATATTAAGCATTTTTCAGTTGATTCAGGACCAGAATCAATTTTTTTTTTTTGCAAATCAGAAAAAAACGAAGAGGCGAATCCGAGAACCAACAAATTAAATTGGTGTGGCCTAATGAGAGTCACTGCAAAAGAACCGGTACTTCAATTTTGTTCTGTTTAAATGCTGGGGCTGAATACATTCCCTGTATCCATAGAAATTAGAATTGGTGACAGAATGGTACGTGTTTGTACTTTTTGTGTATTGGAAGCAAGCACTTCCCCAATCCACACACCAGTAACCTTCTCTAAGTCTAACAACTTTCTATTCCTTCAGGGGTCTGTTGTCATCAAAGGACTTGAGGAGGTGAAAGTACACAACAAGGATGAAGTGTACTCCATCTTGGAGCACGGGTCGGCTAAACGTCAGACAGCAGCTACACTTATGAATGCCCATTCCAGCCGCTCACACAGTGTTTTCATGATCACTGTGCACATCAAGGAAACCACCATTGATGGAGAAGAGTTGCTAAAGATTGGCAAACTCAACTTGGTGTGTTATCCTTTCATTTCCAGGCATTTCCAAAATGTTTTAAGATAAGGCCACACTGATTTAATTTTATGGATGACATCCGCGCGCGCATTGATTTTCGCCTGTTCTACAAAAAAAAAAAAATCACGTCCTCCGAGGCCCTGGCCTGGCTGTAGGCCTTTGTAGCCCATGGTAGTTAGTGACAATATACGGAGCCGGTGGTAACTCTGGAGGATGGCACCAAGGCTGCCGAAGTACCAAGGCTCAAGAACTCGGTACATACGTACAGTGCCGATATTCGTAAATTCCGCAAAAAGCCGGCTTGTGCCGGCTTGACATGTAGGATGTAGATGTACGTCGCCGGGTACTGCCACAAATTCACAATACCAGCTTTGTATTCCTGTGGTTTTTATCTTTAGCATTTTTATTTTTGGCCGGATTTTTTTTTTATTCGCCCGCGCACACTAGTTTGGGGGTCTTCAGAGGATGTCATCCATAAAATTAAATCGGTGTGGCCTAAGGAGTAAAAGGTGCAATACAAGCTTTCTCTTTCTACACAAGTGCAAAAACAATGCTGCCTTGAGATTGTATGGCTACAACAGACAGTAACAATTTAACATTTATTGTTGAAATTATTGTTTTTTGTGTATTAATGAATGAATGAATGAATGAAGACCTTTATTGTACACACATACTGTACCCACTGGGTTAAGTACAGGTCACAAAAAAAAAAGGATGGAATATAGATAACGTTACATACATACATCGTCAAGTAGCGCTAGCTACAATCAAGTAAATTCGGTTTCTTCTCGTTTCTTAGTAATGGCAAAAACGTACGAACTATTGTTCAAGTCTCTAAGTCTGTACTTGGGTTCAGCTGACATCTTGGTTGTTGACTTAGGTGGACCTGGCTGGGAGTGAGAACATTGGCAGGTCTGGTGCCGTGAACCAGCGGGCGCGTGAGGCAGGTCAGTACAGTTTTTTTTTTTAAACCGAATTTAACGTCATTTTTCCCCAACTGGGGGTTAGACGTGCTTGCACCAGGTACAAGGCTTTTTTGAAGCAAGGTTTTTACGGCTGGATGCTCTTCCTAACACCAACCTAAACCCTAGTAGGGCCCAGGAACCCTCTAACCGAGGGGGGAAATGCGTGTTAAGTGCCTTTCCCAAGGGCACAACGTCTGGGTACATGTCCGGACCTGTCTGGGTCCAACCCTGGGGATTGAACCTGGGTCTTTGAACAGTCACTGTTGAAATTACACAGATGGTTAACCTGATCCAACTCGCTAGCTCTCTATTAGGGATAATTACAAGGTTATGAGTTCGTGAATAAGACAGTGCCCAAAAACGTGGTACTGAAACCACAGGTAAAGTTTCTACATTGACAGTAGAAGCAAGCAAACATTCAAAACTGTTTTCCCCCGGCAGGTAACATCAACCAGAGCCTGCTGACCCTGGGTCGTGTGATCACGGCCCTGGTGGAACACTGCCCCCCCACGTCCCCTACAGGGAGAGTAAGCTTACCCGGCTACTACAGGACTCCCTCGGAAGGCAGGACCAAAACCTCCATTATCGCCACCATCTCACCTGCTTCCTCCAACTTAGAGGTGAGATGGATTCTCCTGCACTTTTTTGCTTGCACCAGCCAGGTTGCCCTCAGCTCAGCTAAGCTAGTACCTAACACCCTGTATAATTCTTAAAATGCATGCCCAAACTTGGACATCTGGTGTACCTGTATCTAAACAAAATTCAACACTTGTGGGCACTATTTTTATACACTAAAGATAGGCAAACTACATCTCAAAGATGAGAATTTAGTGCTTGAACATCAGAAAAAACTTATAACAAAAATTTACCACTAAAAGGACAGTAATCTGCATGAATAACTTACAAATGATTGGCCAAACTTTAGGTACAGGTCAGAGTCTGTACCTAAACCCCTGTACAGGTACTTGTACCTAAATTTTTGTGTACACAACTCTAAACTAAACTAAATCTTTGTTAATCAGAAAACAAATTTGTGCCAGCGTGTCATTATAAAAGCTGGGAGTGCAAGAATGTGATATGGCCCAATGCCCTATGCCCTGTTTTTCCATCTACAATGTACTCCAGCGTTGGTATGCTTTACTTGCAGGAGACCCTCAGTACCCTGGACTACGCTCATAGGGCGAAGAACATAACAAACAGGCCAGAGGTCAACAGAAAACTCAGCAAGAAACACCTCATGAAGGTAGGAGTTGCATTATCTTAATTGCTAGTTTCTATACACCAGCAAACTTGAAAACCCTTGGTACTCTGATCAGCTTGTTGTAGTTTTATGATGTCAATGTTCACCAGCCTACACGTATTTGATACAGGAGTTTACAGAGGAGATTGAGCGCCTTCGACGAGACTTGGCTGCATGTCGGGAAAAGAATGGAATCTTCGTGTCTCCTAGAGAACTACACGTAGGTTGTTCCTTCCTGGTAGTTATCGCATAATCCTACTACATGCTACAGGTAATACTGTTGGTGACAAATAAACCTTGGTATTGTTATTAGGGATCATTGTGGATTGATTGATTCTGGTTATTATTACATTGGATGGAGAATGCATATCGTCACATCTGATGAAAATCTAGGTCTTCGGATATATAACTTTGTGTTGTTTTGCTTTCCAGTAAATGTTTGGTTTTGTTCTTACATATTTCAGGAACATGGAAACAACCATCAAATCTCAA
>NW_017802546.1:0-4935 GCF_001625305.1 Branchiostoma belcheri
ATCATCAGGTCGGGTACAATACAGTAATAGGTAACAGACAATTACTGACTGGAAAACACTTCTACTAACTACTAGTCTTAGCTGACAGTTACAATTGTGCAACCAGAGGATCTGTTCGGAGAAAAATTAGAAGGGATGTTAAGTAAAACATGAAAGCTGCGTTGGTGGGCGACATGATTAAGGATTAGACATTTAATCCAAGGTGCCAGAGGCTCCGTCCAAAATTTCTTCTTAATAAATATAATACTTTAGCTACAAATCAGGATTATGCAGTTTGCAGTGCAATCAGTTACAAATTGGCATGGACTTACGATGATGAAAAAGCCACAGTATTGTTTCTTGGCAACAATTACTTACCTTCAGTTGCTGGACCTTGGAACGTAAACATCAGGGGAAACTTGGCTTTCATCTCTTCCAAACATACTTGTGCCTAAAGTGCTGTTTTAGCGCGGAAAGTTACACAAAGTTAATACGATTCTATTCACTTGAAAGAGCAGAAACTTTGCGGGCATACATATTAGGTCGGAGACCAAACTGCGCAGTTGAAGGACTTGCCTCGCCAGTGTTGTCACAGACACCTTGAGCTGGCTTATTAGCACAATCTTCCTATCGGGGTTTGGGTATTAATACAGTTCTGCACGACACCTGTTTCTACACTTGTAGGTAAGTCTTTGTTTTCTATATCTGTCAGACTCTTTATCTGGTAAAATAATAAATTGTGTACTACTCGTATACTGTGCACCTTGGCAGTTTTCTCTGTGTAACCTGGCACTACAGCTGACATACAAACTTAGCCTCTACCAGACTAACTACGCTAGAGGAATATTTGCCAGGGGAGTTTGGCCGCCTTGCAGGTTTGACTGGCCAGAGGGAAAGAAAGGACCTCCCCGCGGCCGGACTCCCTTGGCCAATTTTACTTAGCCTCCTTTTCAGGCGTTCCCGGATCGGTCGTTGTTTTCTTTTTTTTTGTCTACAATTGATCAGAAAATACCCCCCCCCCCAAAAAAAAGAACGACCGATCCGGGAACGCCTGAAAAGGAGGCTAAATTTTACTCTCTTTTTTGCCGAATTCTACGATCGGTATTCCCGTAGAAAGGCCCGGTGGAGGCTAATACAAACTCACTGTATTTGTGACATAAACTGAACTCGGAGGAGACTGGCATTATGCATTGAATCATCTAATCTCCACAGTCTTTGAGTCATATTTTCTCTTACATTGCCTTGAATTCCATACATATGTGTGGTCATGTGGCGTAGCGGTAGCATGTTCGGCTCAGGAGCAAGAGGTCCCGGGTTCGAATCCTACCCATGTCTCGGATCTTGTGCCCTTGGGAAAGCCACTTTACACGACTTTCCTCACTTTCTCAGGTGGAAATGAGTACCTTGCTTCGGTTAGGGACGTCTCTGGGATAGGGGTTCCTTGTTTGGGGAGAGCCACACCCCACGCACGTTAAAGAACCCGCCGCACTTATCGAAAAGAGTAGGGGACCTTCCCGATGTGAGTGGTTCAAACTTTACAGCCCGGTCTTATGCAGCTTTTACTTACATGTACAAAACTGGTGTGTTACGCCTAAAGGCGGTTTACCGGTTATGCGAAACGAACAATATGAATGCAGTAGAAAATATTGTACTGTCATGAAGAATAATGATCTTTTGCCAACTCCTACAAACAACCGTTGCAGGAAAAATAATGTACTATTCCAATCCATTTGTGTCTGATTCATTTAGTCAGGGCTATGCTTAGCAGTTGAGAAGACCAGGAAGGAATGTACACCAAAAGTTTCATCATTCTCCCCGAAATGACCTTCTGAATTTCCATTACATGCATCCATATCTGTAGAGCAAGCGTAACTACATGTACATTGTACCCTTTTTAATTTCTTAATTGTTCCTTTTCTGCTGTCCTTTCTTTCTTAGTTTTTAAACACTCAGTTAAATGATTAAGTGGTTGAGTACAGGTCAGTTGTTACCAACAATACGTTACTGAGATTTCACTTGAAAGTCACATGAAAGCTGCGTTGGTGGGCGATTAAGTATCAGATATTTAATCCAAGGTGCCAGAGGCTAAGTCCAAAGTTCTTTTCATAATCCTATTGCCGCAAATCAGGATTATTCCAAGCAAACAAGTTTGCAGAGCAATCAGTTACAAATTGGCATGGACTTACGATGATGAAAAAGCCACAGTATTGTTTCCTGGCAACAATTACTTACCTTCAGTTGCTAGACCTTGGAACGTAAACACCAGAGAGGACTTGACTTTCATCTCTTCCAAACAAACTAGTGCCTAAAGCTCCTTTTAGCGCGGAGAGTAACACAAAGTTAATACGATTCTACTCACTTGAAAGAGCAGAAATTCTGTGGGCATATATATTAGATTTAAGGCCAAACTGCGCACACTGCACGAAATGGCCTCGGATTATAGCGAATCCTGAAGATCCGAAATCGTGCACCATGACGGATACGTAGCAAATCCGGAGAAATCCGCAATCCTTACTAGAATACGAAGTTGCACTGCAGATCTGACAATTCCGGCACCGTATACGTCCGGATCCGTGAGAAACCACAGATACAAATTTGATATTTGCAAGGAACCTTCTGTCTCAGATTTGTTGTAAGTCCGTTTTTTTTGCGTCTGGAGTTGCCTCGGATCCTGACAGATATAGTAAATACCAATCATGGCGTCATATGTACTACCACGGATTTCAGCAAATCCGGCTGCCGGGAATTTTACGGATTCTAAAATAACCCACAGGGCACTGCTGCTTTGGACTCTCCCACAGTTTCCGAACAAAATGACAGAAAGCGGGATTTCGCGGATCCCACTTCCGCAGATCCGAACAAGATACCAGAAGCGGGATTTCGCAGATCTCGCTTCCACAAATCCGAAAGTGATATCAGCAACGGGATTTTGCGGATCTCAGAATTTCGCACTTGGCACAGATGCTATATCCCGAGTCCCGCAGCACCGAAAAAGATGCCAAAAGCAGAATTTTACGGATCAAGGTTCTGTGGATCCGATAAAGATACCCGAAGCGGAATTTCACGGATCACGGTTCTGCAGATCCGAAAAAAGATACCGGAAGCGGGATNATAGCGAATCCTGAAGATCCGAAATCGTGCATCATGATGGATACATAGCAAATCCGGAGAAATCCGCAATCCTTGCTCGAATACGAAGTTGCACTGCAGATCCGACAATTCCGGCACCGTATACGTCCGGATCCGTGAGAAACCACAGATACAAATTTGATATTCGCAAGGAACCTTCTTTCTCAGATATGTTATAAGTCCGTTTTTTTTTGCGTCTGGAGTTGCCTCGGATCCTGACAGATATAGCAAATACCAATCATGGCGTCATATGTACTACCACGGATTTCAGCAAATCCGGCTGCCGGGAATTTTACGGATTCTAAAATAACCCACAGGGCACTGCTGCTTTGGACTCTCCCACAGTTTCCGAACAAAATGACAGAAAGCGGGATTTCGCGGATCCCACTTCCGCAGATCCGAACAAGATACCAGAAGCGGGATTTCGCAGATCTCGCTTCCACAAATCCGAAAGTGATATCAGCAACGGGATTTTGCGGATCTCAGAATTTCGCACTTGGCACAGATGCTATATCCCGAGTCCCGCAGCACCGAAAAAGATGCCAAAAGCAGAATTTTACGGATCAAGGTTCTGTGGATCCGATAAAGATACCCGAAGCGGAATTTCACGGATCACGGTTCTGCAGATCCGAAAAAAGATACCGGAAGCGGGATTTCACGAATCACGGTTCTGCAGATCCAAAAACGATACCAGAAGCGGGATTTTGCGGATCTATCTTCCACAGATCCGAAAGAGATACCAGAAATGCAGGGAATTTTGGGAATATCAGAATTTCGCACTTGACTAAATTCAGCAGGACCGATAACGCTTAACGGTAAATTCAGGACGGTCGGCAACGCTTAACGGTAAATTGACAGGCTTTTTTTTTCGAGCTGCACTGGATTTGGTATCTCGCTTTGTGAGAAAAGGTGATCACTGACAAAATTACGTATACCTTACATGTAATGAATGTGTTCCCTGTGTTTCCCACCTGCCCTGGTCCCCGAGTGCGTCCACAAATAAAGGGGAGTCCGAGTCGACGTCGGCCAGGGCTCTACCCAGCTTGACCTTTTTCGGTCCGCTCAGTTTTACCGATGGATTTTGAGAGGGGGTCTAGGGGGATGCTCCCCCGGGAAATTTAGGATTTTTAAGCCTTCAAAAACGTAATTTCCCGCATTTTGAGAGGCAAATCATGGTGTTGCGAGTGGTTGTCGGTCCTTCTGATGTCTTCATATTTTTACTCAAGAGTTTTGTTAATTTTGCTGGTCAAGGTTGCCTGACGGATTCCTTTAAAAAATTCTGTAACTCTCTGCAAACTTCCGGTAATTGACGAAAAACTGGTGCTGGCTAGAGCCGAAGGGACCGAGCGCAGAAGCGCGAGTCGAGCGCCATAGGCGCGAGCAATTCTCCCCCGGGAAATTTAGTATTTTTAAACCTTCAATGACGCATTTTCCTGCACTTTGAAAGGCAAAATTAGGCGTAACGAAGAATTATTCATTAACGCTTAACGCTGAATTTAGGATGATAAATAACGTTTTACGTTGAATTAAAACGACCCATAACGCTTCACGAGGAATATACCGATAACGCTTAACGTTGAATTAGAGCGGGCCGGCAACGATTAACGGTAAATTAGAATAGCCCATAACGGTTAACGAAAAAGGGCATGCAGGCCCTCATGGATTACGAATCCCGCAGATCCGAAAAAGATACCAGAAGAGGAATTTTTCTGATCTCGCTTGCACGAAATCTGGAATTTACCAAACTTACCATATATATGGGTAATACTATCTTTCCGAGTTTAAACAATCTGCATCCCTTATAATCGGGTACCTAACACGTAACGT
>NW_017802547.1:0-11914 GCF_001625305.1 Branchiostoma belcheri
GTGTTTGTGTGTTGATAGTGTTCAGTGTTTGGAAACTTGCATCGAAACATGTATAAAGTATGGTATGAACAAAAGTTAAATTGCATCACCTACGCAAAAAGTATCCCCACAACATATCAATTTTCACATTGAGAAATATGTGAATATATCAATCTGAGACAAGAAACATTTTAGTAATAAACAAGATATTTTGGCTAATGTAAATGGTGGTACGAAATCATTTTACTGAATTTTACAGGCAAAAGATACAAATGGCATTGAACAAAATGGCCATGCCTACCAACTGTAAGGCTGGGATGTAGTGGTGCTAAATACTATTTTTTAGCTCGGAGTCTCCTTCAAAATGATCAATGCATATTCCTTGCCCCCTCCTTGTCATTTTGTTGTGTAAAAACCTGCCAAGAACAGCATCTGAAGATAAAGCTGCTTAAAGTGTTTCACATTTGCTTCCTTAAGCTTTATACTTGATGGGTCCATTTTAAAATACATGTACACTAAATTTCTGAATATAATATAAAGGATTTGCACTTCCGCCATGTTCTATCATAATGCTACTTAAAAGGCATCCAATGTGATTTCAGGGCAGCAAATCTGGAAATATTCTGAATAAGGAAATCTTTGTGATGTTGACACACACTGCTTCACATTAGCACATTTGAGTCAGCATTTCATACTTTGGGCACTTAAAACTGCAGAAACAAGCCCCAAGACGAGTTCTTTCTTTTCTAGGTGGTACCCTAAAAATCAGCCCAGAGCCGTTCCACTAACCATTTTCCGTCAGAAGTTTGGGAATTTTTGCTCCACAATGGTCAATATACATTGGGATAGTGTGGTTTCAACTCAGTGTGTAGATAAAGGACTAGAATATTGGCTTTGAAAAATCGGGTTTCCAAGCCCTAAAAACTGCATTGGATGCCTTTTTACCCACGAACACCTGGTCGCCGAGATTCATATGTTAATTTATTATGATGACGTCCTGCTTGACCATTTTCACATATTATCACGTGAAAAGGTACCAAAAACACAAAATATTCCCTCAGTACTCATTGCTTAGGTCACCAAGAACGTGTTGTCGGCTTTTGTGCGCATAACTAGACTCTGGGTAAATTTACAATGTATATCGTCAAACGACAGAAACTCGAGCTGCGTCAAATGTAAACAACAAGAGGCATTCAAAAATGTTTGCCGAGTTTTCCCCCAGAAATTGCCATGAAAAATACCCAAAAGGACAGAAAATTACCACAGAATTTTAAGACAAACATACATAAAACATGTTCTAGACTGTTGTGAACAAATTAAAGGTACTTTTACGCTACAAAGTTCGCTCAGAAATGGCAGAAGAGTGTTCAACAATCTTACCTACGTCACACCACGTAAAACTCGACCCGGCCGCACAGTTGTCCGTTCTTCCCTGCACTTTTGTTGTAAAATTACCGTAAAATGCACCGTAATGTTTCAATCTCCCAGTTGAAGAAGACCTTAACTGCATATTTTGACGAAAAATTGTACGCAATAATGGAAAG
Source organism: Branchiostoma belcheri (assembly GCF_001625305.1). Taxonomy (NCBI): domain Eukaryota; kingdom Metazoa; phylum Chordata; class Leptocardii; order Amphioxiformes; family Branchiostomatidae; genus Branchiostoma; species Branchiostoma belcheri. The sequence continues at coordinate 1,524 of NW_017802547.1, forward strand.
AATAATGTTTTTGGACAATTTTTAACGGAGCGTCCAAATCCTCGTCTGCGCGTTTTTGTGAAAATCGCTTGATTGTGAAAATGACGTCATATGGCCAATGGAAAATTACTGAAGATACTTAGATAGTTTCAAACAAATTTCGTTGTTATTTTTATATTCATTACAATTTTCTCGTTTGAGGATATATTTATGAAGGTTTGGAAATATTGGCGTCTTTTGAAAATATCTTTTGAAAAAGTGTTCGCTACTGGTATCATACTGGCGGTTGTTTTAGGTATCACATCGAAGTTTTAGCAACATTGACTTTATCATGATTCTTGTATAGCCTTTCCATTGGATGGAGACAATTGTGCGCCCAAATTCAGATTTGTTTGACCAATTACTGCCGAAATTTGCTGTTAGTGTAATATCCGAAATTTTTAGCAGTCGTTGTTGCAATTCCCACAGGTTTGGACTCTCATATTTCTTGTTCATTTTATTGAAATTGCAATGCCGCAACACAGTGGGTTACTTGGCTTATATCGGGCACCATGGTTTAAAAAAATACATCAAATTTAACCCATGATCATGCAGTGTCACGTCAAGGAGTGGAGTCTGCCATCGCAAAATTGCCTTCTTTTTTCCAGGGAAAAATAATATTTGCTGGAGTCACTCGCGTCCTCTTAGACCAATATTTCCCGAACGTGTCGACCCAGCCACTGCTGTTAACCTGGCTTCTGAGAACATGCAGAGGTTTCCAGCTGACTTACCGAATGGAACGACATCTATCAACCTGAACAATAACCACATCACCAGGCTGGGCAATCAGTCTTTGGCAAGTCTACAAGATTTACAGGTATGTTTTAAAACCGACATTCTCACGGTGAAAATCAGCCTCTTTTTTCTCTGTTTTTGTTGTACCTCTATCATTTGTCATCATTCTGCAATATAGTCTGAATTGATCTATGGAATGAGATTCAAAACTAAAAGGAAATTTTAATGCACAGATTCTGCTGCTTCGACGTAACTTCATCACCAACATTGAAGCTGACACATTCAAGAATGTCCCCAAACTGACGACACTGGTCCTCGGTGGTAACCAACTGACTGACTTCCCCTGGCGACATATGCAGGTACCACAAGACAGAGTTCTGCGATCTCATATGTTCACTTATTACTACTCCCTTCTGAAAGAAAGTTATGTTATCATGGTTATGTGTGTGTGTATGTCTGTGTCTGTGTGTGCATGTCAACAGCATAACTCGAGAAGGTTTATCTTGATCATGATGGATTATGTGGAATACAATTTAGTTCACTTGCTGATACAAAATGAATAATACTTGCTTGAAATTACAATTTTTCTTATCTAGGCACAATCGTTGCTGACTTATTTGGGCTTGGCCAGAAACCGTCTGACGTCACTTCCGAATGACACCTTCCAGTTCCTCCCCTCTTTGAAGGAACTACGCATCAATCACAACAGGTTGACTTTCATTCCAGAAGGGGTCTTCAGCCACCACCTTTCGCTTAAAACGGTACACAATCATGTTTCTTTATAGTAGTGTAAACTTTTTGAACGCTCGTGAAAGCTTAAAGCCCTGTTACACACCCATAACCTTCCCTAGCCATGGACGGAACAAATTCGGAAGCAGCCTGACAAGTTTTAGGTCGCGCCTACCTTTATATATGTGAATCAAGTCCACTTTGGGGGTAATTTGAGTCACACTTGATCCCGAACACCAGCCAGTCACCACACAGCAATGACCGGACCTCTTGGACACACCCAAATGTTTTAAAAAAAAGTTGAACCATTTGGCTGGTGCAGCCAACCAATAGTCAACCACAGCCGACCTCACTCATCCCGACCTACTTCTAACCATGTTTGGGGAGAGTTCAGCTGTGTTCAGAGGCCATATTTGGCTATGTGTGGCAGGGCTTTATTTTTTTATCAGTAAAACTCTGTCACTAAAGTTTCGGTCAAGAAGAATCCATGTTGCTTAGAATATGCCATGAACACCGAGCAGATTATTATTGGAATGAGCAGAGCACTTTGGACTAATGCCTCTGACTGTTTACAGCTTAGAGGTACAAATCCAATCTTTTGTCACAAACTTCTCTGTTACATAGCGGATCATAATGACCCCCAGCGGGGGTCTTCACGCTTTGTTGAAAATTGAAAAATCTCAAGATTTGTTCCAAAGATCTCAATATTTTATACGAAATCTTGATATTTTTCATGACAATCTCAAGATCTTTCATAAAATCTTGAGATGAAAATGAAAAGGTCTCAAGATCTTTCCAAGATCTTTTCAAAGAATCTTGAGATTTTTTTCATAGTATCTCAAGATGCTTTGAAAAATATCAAGATTGTTTAAATGATCTCAAGATTTATAAAGCAATCTTGAAAGAAATGTTGAAATGGCTGCCTTAACTTGATATGAATCATTATCAAAAGTACTCCGACTGCTTCTGTTGTTACATCGGGTATCAATTCAGACCGGTTGAAAGGGTTTTATATAAAAAAACTTAACGGTAACCTTGCTATATTGGTTGAGCGATCAAATCTTCATATACACTCTTGTGGGATACAACTGATTTCTTTTGCCATGCATTCAAGAGTTGGGTGTAATGATCTTTCCACAATTAATGGACCCTTTACATCACAGCAATGTGAAAATTGTGGAGAAAGCTTCGAAGTGTGTGTAATAATACATGTACGTATGGGAAACTTCCTGACAGAATTGTCTTCAAACATGATAAGAGAAGTTGATGTTCAAGAAGACGAGTGTACATTTCTATTTTCTTCATATCAAAAGTACTCCGACTGCTTCTGTTGTTACATCGGGTATCAATTAAGACCGGTTGAAAGGGTTTTATATAATAAAAAAAACTTAACGGTAACCTTGCTATTTTGGTTATAAAGCGATGTTCATATACACTCAGCCGTACAAATCTTTTGCCATGCACTCAAAAGTTAGATGTAATTTTTTTTCAACAATCTACGGACCATTAGAGTAACATTACAGAAGTTTGAAAATTGCAGGGAAAGATCAAAGAACATAAAAGAATTATACAATTGCATGTGATGTGATCAATCACAGACTAGAAGTTAAGTAGACACATTTAAAAGGTCCCTACTGTGTTGCTGGTGCAGAAAAGAACACATTAAAGAAAAATACCTTTCCACAATTTACTTCTCATTGCTTCCCTCCTTTGTCACATTTTCACAGATCTTCAGTTGTCAAACTTTATGATACTTGTTTGGAGTAATTTGTCAGCACCACTTCCTTTGCATGGTCAGAACAGTTAAATATTGTACCATGGATATACATTTGTACATGTATATGTATGATTAACACCAGTGTGTGAAACCAGCCTGGTGCATCCACTTAGGTATGATATACAATGTATAGTCATGGTCATGATTTGACACTGAGTGATCTTTTACTTTGTACTACTAGTCGTACACATCCTTCAATCTTAATACAGACGAAGGTAAGATACATGTACCTCCCTGCCTGTCTCCTGTGTGAATTCAGGGAGTTTTATGGTGTCCAGCTGAAGTTGATAGAGATAATCGTTTTAATAGGTAGGAGGAGAACCTATTTGAGCCTATTTGTCACCCCCTCCCCATGTTTTCAGGATGGCTTCCCACATTGTCCCAGGGGCCATATAGTTAATCAAACACAACTCCAGAAGCCAACCAAACATTGCCACTGACACAAAAGGTTAGACCCTAGGGTAGGCTAGGGGTCTGATGTGCCAACATGCACTGTGATTGTAAAGTTTGATTTACAACATTGAGTAAAGGTGCAGGAAATATACTATCAGAAGTATATTATTTATCCTCAGGTAGGTCATTTGGACCAGCCCAAATTATCTGTCTCTAGTCTCCAAGCAGAGGTTGGTGGGAAAGATTGTGACCTTTCGAACAAGCCCTGCTTGAAATTTCCCCGTAAATAAACTCCACAATTAGGTCTGTCCAGGGAAGCCGTGAGGTCTGTCCAGGGAAAGTCCCTGGGGGTCGGTGTGATCTTCTGTCATCCTTTGTGTGGCAAGTTTCACAGGTACTCACTGATCACGATGGTCGGGAGCCTTTGGCACCCGCTCGGAACCTCATTTTCGAGGGACTTTAGCACACGTCGGAACTCGCTTCAAATTCACCCTCTCAGAACCCTCTTTCAACTCAACACAAAGTCCTCCTAATGCCTATGCCAACAGCGGGTGGGGGTAGCGCTGACAGAAAAAAAAGCAGAACATATATTATAAAAGGTCACAATCTGCCCCACCAACCTCTGCTTGGAGAGTAATCTGTCCCCTTTTCAACCAAGGACTTGCTTGTTTTAGCCAACACCCCACTGTCATAATGGGTTTGTGTGGGTGGTCCAGTGTCCATGTGACCATGTTGTTTATATGGCAAGGGTCAGAGTTATCTACACATGTGTGTCCACATCCATGCATGATACATGCACCTCAGAATACAGACATTTCTTGTAGCATTCTTATGGCCAAGTTTTCTTTAGATGTTTGCGAAATTTTCATTACAACAGTCCCGCAAGTGCTACTCCAGCTTGTTATATACATTTGTTAATGTTTTTTTAAACAACCCCCTCCTGGGATGACATGATCCTGCTGAGATACACCACATATCCTCAGAGCAGGAGGGGGAATCATGGTAGACCTAGAACTAGAAGGCCCCTGTACAAAATCCTACAAATGGGATTGCACAGACTTGTGCTAGCCTACAGATATTATAAGCACAACACTTGCTACTTAATTGAAACCCACTTTACCATTTTTAAATGGGTTTTTAAAAAAAATACCCATCTCGTTCCCCTTCAAGGCAAGGCAGCCTTAGAGTCCTCACACTTTTGAATTTTCATCTTTCTGATTCAGTGATTCCATCCTTAAGCACTACACTGAACTTTCTATGATTTCTTGGCAGATACAACAGAGATTTTTTTCTAAACCAGTTCTCAATCCTCCCTACAGTCACAGGCCAGGCCTACTGAGACAGAGCAGGCTCAAACTTCAGAGTTGCCTGGCTAGCCTGGAGTCCAGCTTTTGTTAGTTTTGGTCAGTCCCAAGAGCTGGCAGATTTGATCAGTGATCAGATCTCGGACTGTACCAACTTCCTTCATGAGGGGGGGGCTAGGAATAGTATATTGTGGGCGGCTACATCAATTTCACATCCAGATAGCCTAGCGGTGACCAATGGGTGACCAGCATTCCGCGCCACGCCCACTTTGCGGTCGATTCCATTCGACAATGGGGTTGAACAGCATCCTTCCGTACGGCGCGGCAGGTAATCGGAGTTGGAAATGTCAGATAAACAATGTAAGAATTGGTGTATTTGGGGTGAAAATAATGCAAGTACCGAAGTTACGGGTTCCTTTCTCAGCACTCGGTATACAGAGTTGAGGCGGCTTCCGTCCTAGATCTCCAGTGCCGAAGGTACGTCAACACTTGGTGTGTCGGCGGCTTCAGCACTGGAAACTCGAAATCGGCAAATCAAACCTTGTCTTTAAAAAGAGTATCGAGATGCTGCCACTCATATTTTCGAGATCATACCGCCTGGGTAACAAAGTTTAATCGGGACAACAAGGTTATCGGCAGGACAGGACTGCAAGGCCTCTTTTCTTTAATACATTTTCACAGACAAAGACTTGGCCTAAGATACTGTTTTGTACGCCGCGCGGCCGACGTAAGAACCAGCAGCCCAGTGCCGAAATGGTTTAACTCGGCTCGGTAGTTATTTTGCTCCAACTATTCAAAGACACAGAATTTCAGAAAACAATTTACAAATGTATCTTTTGAACAAGTTTGAGAAACATCTTTTTCAATCATATCTTGCTAAAGCGCGGGTTGTGGGTGTGGCCGAAATGCTGCCCGCCTATTGGTCCCCGCTAGGCTGGCTTGGATGGGAAATTGAGGTTCCGTATTGGGCGCACTTCAAATTTTCCATTATGACCCTACTATGTGATTAGAAAGTCTAAAAATCCATAGGCAAAAGTGAAAAGGTTAATAGTTTGAAGTTTTAGTATGTGTAGTTTACAACAAGGATGACCCAGCTCTTTCTTCTGCCTCTCTCAGTCTCTGGGTGTGCACAGATGGTACATGTAGCTTGGCTCATGTCTTCCTGGGTTTGGCCCCCTGCAGGCCATATCTGGTGGCTGAACAAGCCGCATGTGGTGCAAATGAATGTAGTAGTGTTCACAGTAGGATCCTGTTTCTCTTTTACATGGCTTGATTGTATAGAGGGTATGTTATCCCCAAGCAGATGTGCCTGTACCAGTATAAAATCTATCATCATCCAGAAGTGACCTGCAATATATCTGTAGTGGTATATAGACCAATCAACTGCAGAGGTGAGCTATTAACCAGGATAAGGGCCAGGCTAACACTACTAGTAACAGCCAACAACCAATTTCGTCTTGTTTTTCTTTCACCGCAAAATTATTTTGAAGATGAACACCTACATTGTACATAAATTTTGCAGACAAGAAAAATGAGGGAAATTGCAGACCTTGCAGATAGGTGTAAAGAATCAAGCAAATAATTAAAGTTGACATCCCCTAGCCTAGAGCCATCCGTTTTTGCCCCCCCCCCCCCAAAAAAAAAACACGGACCAACAGAGAAACAAGTGAACGGATCGACCCCAGTTTTGAAGGCACCCAGGCTTAAGTACTGGTCACTTCTCAAACTGGCAAATCGCTTTTGGTGGGCAGCTCTTCTCTCCTTGGTCTATAAACCAGGGGCTAATTAATCCCAGATCCATCCCTGCCATCAGAGTCTTCCCATAAAAATACCTTCCTCTCAGTCTGTCTATCCTGTTTTTAGTTTAGCACTTTCTCGGATGATTGTTGAGAATAAATATGAAGATGATACGGAAGTAAGTTAGGATAGGAAAGTGATTTTTAGGAATGGATATCGAAAAGTGTTATATCCAACTGTTATAAAACAGTACTCCCACAGTGCATGTAGGATAATGTTGTGGTGGATCTGGGTTCAATTAACGGCTAGTCCATCAAGGGAATTTTATGCCAGCTTTCAAAGTTTTTGTATGAAAAGTGAATCAGTTGGTCCACAGAAAAGTTTTTTTTTTTCAAAAATGATACAACCCAATTACCGACTGTAAATTTACATATATTGTTATGCTAACATATCCTCCTAAACCCTCTGTTGCAATTTTGCAATTTTATATCCAAGTTGCTAGATGTTAGCCTGGGTACCACCCTATTTGTATGCCGGGGCTAAAATATGTACAATAGGTGTTCATTAATGGTTATATATGTTGATCGTGGGCTCTTTTTTCTTAATATCCTACATGTACATCATGGCAGAACTGCAAACATCAGTCAAGGCTGGTGGTCAGGAACTCTGGAGGATGGGTGTTGTCACAGGGTAGGGGGTCCTGCCTGCAACTAATTAACCCACTCAAGCTGATTGTATTTTCCTTGAGAAAGAAGCCAGTTCTTCAAGTTGGTACATATTTTGAAGGAATCTTGATTTCGTGCATGAAAGCTGTTGTTACAAATGACAGTAGGTTAGTCTTTAAAAATTAGAGTTGGAGTGAAATTTGTGTGCTGTACCCCCATCTAGTAGACAGATCTGCTCAACTTAAAATCATGGGAGTCTATTATGATCCGATGTATCCTGTACATTGCTACTGTTAGTAAGTAACTCTCACTCACTGACTGTCCGGTTTGTCGTCTGTTGTTCCCCGTAACCTTCCCCGCAGTATTGACAAAATGCCACTGTGTATGATTTAGATAAAAGACACTTTTTCTGTCTTACGTATTTTCATAGAAAGAATCATTTCAAAATAGTTAACTGAGTCAAGCTTTGTCACAGTTGCTTGATCAAGCCTTGTCATGGTTGGTAAATCTTGTGAGGGAGGCATGGAGTGGAGGAAATGATTTCTCCTCCTTATCAATTAAAAACCCATCAAAAACCCATTAACAAGTCATCTCTAAACTAAGCCAGACCAGCTACCCTTTCAAAGCCCTTAGTAACCCTTCAAATGGGCACAGTCAGAGACTGGAGACTTTTCCACGATGTTTTCCAACTATTCGTTAGGCCTATGAAACAATTTATGAAAAAAAAACTCTTTTGAGGGCTATGGAATGGTTGGAGGGTACCGGTGGGAAAGCTAAACTAGCTGTGTCCTAGCTATCTATATGGGTCCAAAGTGGTCTAAGACATTTATTCTTATCATAATCTACAGGACCTTGAGTGATCTTCCTGTTGCACACCCACGACCTTAACTTAATGAACCTATAATAGCAAAATGTGAAAAAACAGTCTGTATCTGAAAGTCACATAGTGGCCCTCTCCGTACTTAACAGTGAGTCGATGTCACGCCAACATTCTTTTCAATCTGTCCACATTGTGTTTTCGAGCAGAAATGCTGTATTCTAGACTACCTAGTTCTTGTGAGAATTATTTGTTGAAATAATCATCATACCGATTTGACGTATAGATCTAATGTAGTTCCGAGAAATATTCCCAAATTACTGAAAATGCGACTGTACCCCGGTTTTTACGACCATTACGTGACCATTGTCATCATTAATATTGACCACAGAAAATATGGATCAGTGATTATAAATATCATTATATTCATACTAAACTCCAAATCTTCATAGTGTCCTGGAAATGACCTGGATATTGGGAGAGTATGCTCGTTATCTGCACGTTTGTCTCGAGTACAATGCACTGCCTGATCACACATGTCACAGGGCGAACAGTACTTAATATAGTATTCATAGAATACTGTCGGGATTCACTACGAGTTGCACCTGCAGAAGGAGACTGTAGAGGCCGCGACAGTGGAGGCGTTTGTGTCGCGAGCGGCCGCAGAGCAGTCTTAGACTTACTTTTACAGCCTTCTTGGTGACGACTCGGCATGGACAATGGACGACGATTTATGGACAACCCTTAAAGTCAGTATTACATGATTGCACAGACTCCTGCGTAAAATGCGCTCTCTCCCAAGAAGCCAAAATATTCGTCGAAACGAATGTGGGCTTATACCGGAAGAAGAAGAAGAAGAAGAGTTCATCACAAAGTGGGACAGGTGCACACCTCAAGAGGTCACTGCCTGTCAAGAGGTTTTGGAATGACACAAAGATGGGTTTTTAAAATCAGTTTGTACAAAAGCTGTAGGTTTACAATGTATGTATATATGTAACAAGTATGGCAGGGTAACCATTTCCCATCAAAGGGACAAAATCCCTCCAACTGGTCTGAATTAATACGCAATGCAACAACAATCCTGGTCTGAGTACCTTTGATGATAATATTATCGATATATGGACCGTCTGTGTGTGTGATACTGGATCTGACATGAGGACAGGTGCGCTGTTCCGTGGTTGCTACCATGTTATCGTGGGTCAAAATAATAATGATTTCAAACAACGTTTCTATTAGAGAAGATTAAAAGCACTACAAGTCTGGCAAAATCTGTAGTGGTGAATCATAACTTTATGTGCAATTCATCTGCCGTGTACCTACGGTTGTCCCGGGTATGCTCACCTAACCCTAACCCAAGACATGTGACCACAGCTTTGTACATTAGAACTATTGCAACCGTTTTTCTCAAACTTACAACGTACATGTGTACGGCGTTATCGTCGTGGACAAAAATGCGGTATAGGAAAACTGACCAGGAAGTCATTATAATATGACTGACACAATGGTGATATTTTCAATCATTAAAAAGACGACGTGGGTCATGGAAAGAGTTATTGTCTTACGGGAAGGGCTGTTGTTCTCAGTAGATTGCCCAGGAAAAGCGCTGTCACCTGTAGGTGGTAACGTTGTTCATCGATCGTCCTTCAGCCTTAAGGATATATCTGAACAGATTTCAACTGCAACATAGTTGCACGACCGTCATAAAAATGCAGATTCTACTGGCCAATAGGCTGAGTTTTTCAAACCTAATACAGCTGGACTACATTGTAAATGTCCAACGTTTTGCAGGAGAGTGCCGACAAGTTCTATTGCATCAAAAGTGTTGTTCAAATCTACATAGTGAGGCCCCCGCTGTATTTGCTGGCAATGGCCTTCACCGTATGATAGTAAAATTTTTAACTCTTACCGATTTAGAAATTATGATGATTCTTAGAACTGAACAAGCCAAACGCTAGCACAAAGTAGTAACACAAATTACAGTTGAATTTTGTGCTCACGACTGTCCTAGGATATCACACATTTTTGCTGTCATTTACAAATTTGTAGTGTTACACAACCTACGATAGAAATGTACACTTGTCTTCTTGAACATCAACTTCTCTTATCATGTTTGAAGACAATTCTGTCAGGAAGTTTCCCATACGTACATGTATTATTACAAACACTTCGAAGCTTTCTCCACAATTTTCACATTGCTGTGATGTAAAGGGTCCATT
>NW_017802547.1:11934-17619 GCF_001625305.1 Branchiostoma belcheri
AAACAACAAGAGGCATTCAAAAATGTTTGCCGAGTTTTCCCCCAGAAATTGCCATGAAAAATACCCAAAAGGACAGAAAATTACCACAGAATTTTAAGACAAACATACATAAAACATGTTCTAGACTGTTGTGAACAAATTAAAGGTACTTTTACGCTACAAAGTTCGCTCAGAAATGGCAGAAGAGTGTTCAACAATCTTACCTACGTCACACCACGTAAAACTCGACCCGGCCGCACAGTTGTCCGTTCTTCCCTGCACTTTTGTTGTAAAATTACCGTAAAATGCACCGTAATGTTTCAATCTCCCAGTTGAAGAAGACCTTAACTGCATATTTTGACGAAAAATTGTACGCAATAATGGAAAGAATAATGTTTTTGGACAATTTTTAACGGAGCGTCCAAATCCTCGTCTGCGCGTTTTTGTGAAAATCGCTTGATTGTGAAAATGACGTCATATGGCCAATGGAAAATTACTGAAGATACTTAGATAGTTTCAAACAAATTTCGTTGTTATTTTTATATTCATTACAATTTTCTCGTTTGAGGATATATTTATGAAGGTTTAGAAATATTGGCGTCTTTTTAAAAAAATATCTTTTTGAAAAAAGTGTTCGCTACTGGTATCATACTGGAGGTTGTTTTAGGTATCACATCGAAGTTTTAGCAACATTGACTTTATCATGATTCTTGTATAGCCTTTCCATTGGATGGAGACGATTGTGCGCCCAAATTCAGATTTGTTTGACCAATTACTGCCGAAATTTGCTGTTAGTGTAATATCCGAAATTTTTAGCAGACGTTGTCGCAATTCCCAAAGGTATGGACTCTCATATTTCTTGTTCATTTTATTGAAATTGCAATGCCGCAACACAGTGGGTTACTTGGCTGATATCGGGCACCATGGTTTAAAAAAATACATCAAATTTAACCCATGATCATGCAGTGTCACGTCAAGGAGTGAAGTCTGCCATCGCAAAATTGCCTTCTTTTTTCCAGGGAAAAATAATATTTGCTGGAGTCACTCGCGTCCTCCTGGACCAATATTTCCCGAACGTGTCGACCCAGCCACTGCTGTTAACCTGGCTTCTGAGAACATGCAGAGGTTTCCAGCTGACTTACCGAATGGAACGACATCTATCGACCTGAACGATAACCACATCACCAGGCTGGGCAATCGGTCTTTGGCAAATCTACAAGATTTACAGGTATGTTTTAAAACCGACATTCTCACGGTGAAAATCAGCCTCTTTTTCTCTGTTTTTGTTGTACCTCTATCATTTGTCATCATTCAGCAATATAGTCAGAATTGATCTATAGAATGAGATTCAAAACTAAAAGGAAATTTTAATGCACAGATTCTGCTGCTTCGACGTAACTTCATCACCAACATTGAAGCTGACACATTCAAGAATGTCCCCAAATGACGACACTGGTCCTCGGTGGTAACCAACTGACTGACTTCCCCTGGCGACATATGCAGGTACCACAAGACAGAGTTCTGCGATCTCATATGTTCACTTATTACTACTCCCTTCTGAAAGAAAGTTATGTTATCATGGTTATGTGTGTGTGTATGTCTGTGTCTGTGTGTGCATGTCAACAGCATAACTCGAGAAGGTTTATCTTGATCATGATGGATTATGTGGAATACAATTTAGTTCACTTGCTGATACAAAATGAATAATACTTGCTTGAAATAACAATTTTTCTTATCTAGGCACAATCGTTGCTGACTTATTTGGGCTTGGCCAGAAACCGTCTGACGTCACTTCCGAATGACACCTTCCAGTTCCTCCCCTCTTTGAAGGAACTACGCATCAATCACAACAGGTTGACTTTCATTCCAGAAGGGGTCTTCAGCCACCACCTTTCGCTTAAAACGGTACACAATCATGTTTCTTTATAGTAGTGTAAACTTTTTGAACGCTTGTGAAAGCTTAAAGCCCTGTTACACACCCATAACCTTCCCTAGCCATGGACGGAACAAATTTGGAAGCAGCCTGACAAGTTTTAGGTCGCGCCTACCTTTATATATGTGAATCAAGTCCACTTTGGGGGTTATTTGAGTCACACTTGATCCCGAACACCAGCCAGTCACTACACAGCAATGACCGGACCTCTTGGACACACCCGAATGTTTAAAAAAAAAGTTGAACCATTTGGCTGGCACAGCCAACCAATAGTCAACCACAGCCGACCTCGCTCATCCCGACCTACTCCTAACCATGTTTGGGGGGAGTTCAGCTGTGTTCGGAGGCCATATTTGGCTATATGTGGCAGGGCTTTATTTTTTTATCAGTAAAACTCTGTCACTTAAGTTTCCGTCAAGAAGAATTATTTCCATTGCTATCAAATACACGGCCCCCAATGTTGCTTAGAATATGCCATGGTACTCTCTACAATGGTGTATAGGTTGAAAAGGATGAATTCCCAGCCCGGACAACTTTTTAGTCAGTGTCAGATGGTACTCTACAAATGCGATGCCACTAAAAAAATCAGGCAAACGCCCTTTCAAGACACAGACTGACTTTTTTCTTGCAGGTTTACATGAGTGACAACCCATGGAAGTGTGACTGTGACTTCTTGATGTCCTATAAGACCTTCCCAGCAGCCGTCACACGTTCCAATCCCTGCATGACTTGCGTGACCCCTCAAGAAAACTCCGGCCTGCGAGTGTCGTCCATCACACTTGGTAAGGACTCATTTTTTACCTCCATGAAGATTAAGATATTGTTTTCTTATGTGCTACCTTGCGTGTAAATGCCTGTCCTTTGTGGTTAACAGAATCCACACACAGGCATACATGCCTGTCCTTGGTGCTTAACACCATCCACACACAGGCATACATGCCTGTCCTTGGTGCTGAACACCATCCACACACAGGCATACATGCCTGTCCTTGGTGCTGAACATCATCCACACACAGGCATACATGCCTGTCCTTGGTGCTGAACATTGGGTGTGTGTAACCATGTACCCATGCATGTGTTTGTGTGTGTCTGTGGTGTGTGTCTGTATTAAAAATAATATGTTAGAGATAATTTTTTTACAAAAGTAAAATGCACGAAACGTTGTTAGTCTATACAGTTTGAAACAAGAATTTGGAGATCTCAGTCCTCCATGAAATATTTGGAGCTCTAGTAAATGTTTTCTTGGATTTCTTTAATTCAATTTAATAGATAGAAGGTTGTAACTAGCATTATTTGTTTTGATTTATGGTTTTCTCTACTCAGTTGAAAAAATAGCAAGTACCAAGGTTAGCCACCAGAAGGCCCATATGGCCTTGACCTTTGTCTCTCTAAGGCCTGCCTACATACCAAAGATCATCACAATTCATAAAGGCATTCTTAATGTATGTGGCTAGTTCCGCACAAATATGCGATAGACACATACGCACATATACAGACACACAAAGAGACAGACCAAAAACAATACCTCCATTTTTCATGGAGGTAATAAAGGCTCAACTAGTATATAAAAGGTACTTCATACCAATGACATACTAATGGTGTGTTTCCTAACGGTTTGTTTCAGACTGCGCCGTGAGTTCCGGATCAGGAGAAACTGAAACGACAGAGAATGACAGCGTCAACCAGAAGAATACAAAAAAGACAGGGTTTGTGAATCCGGAAACGGTACCCCGCAAGGTGAAATTTTTTTGCGAATTTCAGCACCCCTTTTGCCGATTTTTTTGGGGTATTTACCCCCGGTACCACCCACAAAACAATGGGAAGACCGACACAATGACAGCCACAGTGACTAACAAAGTCACCACACCGTTCATTGCCAGCAAACCCCTGACCAAGGCCTTGTCTCGTGGAAACCGACACATGTACAACTCTGCAAAGCGCTTCGAGAACCACGAGAGGCTGGGACAAACAGTCAAACCGACCACGTGCACAATCTTGGACACTGGACGACTACACACTGACAGAGATGAAGTCTTTGAGTCACATTTTGGTCAAGGGAGTCAGCGGTTCTTGGGTACAGCAAAGCCAAACAATCTCCCAATGGGGTCCCAGAATATAGGGACGAACGCCAATTATCAGACCGAGTCGCTCTCTACTCGACCAATAAAATGGCTCAATGCAAAGCTGCCAAAGACGACGGGGACATTTGACGCTATTCACTCGCGTACTTTAGGTACGTTAAGCATCCTAAGTATATTTTATATATAACCAGAGTTTGAGGAACACATGCCTCCGCCATGTAAAAAAAGTGTTTTTTAAGTGTCACTATTTTTAACCTTTTAAGTTAGTATGTTATGATGGTGTAGTCTTGTCAACAACAGGGGGCTAGTCCGTGTGTACTGTTTTGTTTTCAATCCCCACACTCTTCCTCGGTGAGTGTTAGGCAGAAAAAGCAGTATGTGCCATTCTTAAAGTCTTAGGTATGACCAGCCGGGATTTAAACTTACGACCTTCTGGGTACAAAGCGAGTATTCTTCCCGAACTTTAAGCCATTTTCATAACTTCCCTATATCTTTTTCATTTCTTTTGTTTTTACTTTTCTAAAAAAAATTTTCATTTTTTAAAGTTTTTATTTTTAATTTTTTTTTTAAATTTATTAAAAAAAATTTTCCTGGTCTTGTTGCCTTCTGAAGTAATCACCGCTGTCCTGGTGGCGCTGGTCGGAATTTCGCCGCTGATCATGGCACTACTGAAGCTCGTCCGCACGAAGAAACCAAAGGCATCCAACGAAACCGAAGATGACGAGATACAACCCTATAGTACCATGTACGTAAACAAGTTTCCTAGCATGAAATCTTAAGCAAAAGCCTTACACTTGAAGAAAAAAAAATGAAACCTTTGGTTGGTTGGCTAAAGGAAGAGGGACACCATATGTTATGCACATAAATAAAATGATATGCCAAGGGTGTTAGATATGCTGAAAATTGTATAAATTTTCATTCCTCTTTTTGTGAGTTGTCTTTCAAAGACAATTCAAACTCGACTACTGGGCAAGACAATTCAAACTCTACTACTGGGCAATTCAAAGACAATTCAAACTCTACTACTGGACAATTCAAGCACAATTCAAAGTCTACTACTGGACAATTCAAAGACAAGTTTGGGGATCTTCAGAGGATGTCATCCATAAATTAAGTCAGTGTGGCCTTACCTGGATGTTTAACCTTTATCAACGTGTTTCTATAATCTACATGACTTGTATTCTTATAATCTGATTACTAGGTACCTTTCAAACATTGCCGTGATGTCTCCATCTTCGTCTGCCAAACCGGTCCAGTTGGAGAACACTTACTCCCTGCCTGCCGACCACACCATAGTCCGGCACACATATGCCGAGCCTGACAACAGTCACTCTGGACTAAAGGCAGAAGTCACCGCCCTAGATGATGACCAGGTTGTAAGTGTGAACCTACGTGGTCCAGAACCAGTCTACGAAGAGGCTGTCCCAGTGAAGTCAGATGGGTTCCCGGTTGAGGAGACCGGACAGGGGCTGAACAAGGTAGGTACTAGGTGAGCTGACCACGGACGGGACACCTCCCCATCTCATTCAGTCAATTCTTTATTATTATATAAACCTTACAGACAAATAATATATAATATTTACAATATCAAAATAAACACATAACATTACATTTCGTTACATACATATCTACACAAATATACAGTTACATACTTGTAATATGAACTGTACATCCCAGACATAACAAGTACCA
>NW_017802547.1:17639-22713 GCF_001625305.1 Branchiostoma belcheri
GTATTATTACACACACTCAGCTTTCTCCACAATTTCACATTGCTGTGATGTAAAGGGTCCAATTTAATTGTGGAAAGATCATTACACCCAACTCTTGAATGCATGGCAAAAGAAATCAGTTGTATCCCACAAGAGTGTATATGAAGATTTGATCGCTCAACCAATATAGCAAGGTTACCGTTAAGTTTTTTTTTATATAAAACCCTTTCAACCGGTCTGAATTGATACCCGATGTAACAACAGAAGCAGTCGGAGTACTTTTCATAATGATTCATATCAAGTTAAGGCAGCCATTTCAACATTTCTTTCAAGATTGCTTTATAAATCTTGAGATCATTTAAACAATCTTAATATTCTTCAAAGCATCTTGAGATACTATGAAAAAATATCAAGATTCTTTGAAAAGATCTTGGAAAGATCTTGAGACCTTTTCATTTTCATCTCAAGATTTTATGAAAGATCTTGAGATTGTCATGAAAAATATCAAGATTTCGTATAAAATATTGAGATCTTTGGAACAAATCTTGAGATTTTTCAATTTTCAACAAAGCGTGAAGACCCCCGCTGGGGGTCATTATGATCCGCTATGTAACAGAGAAGTTTGTGACAAAAGATTGGATTTGTACCTCTAAGCTGTAAACGGTCAGAGGCATTAGTCCAAAGTGCTCTGCTCATTCCAATAATAATCTGCTCGGTGTTCATGGTACTCTCTACAATGGTGTATAGGTTGAAAAAGGCTAGAATTCCCAGCCCCGACGACTTTTTAGTCAGTGTCAGATGGTACTCTACAAAATGTCAGATGCCACTAAAAAAATCAGACAAACGCCCTTTCAAGACACAGACTTTTTTCTTGCAGGTTTACATGAGTGAGAACCCATGGAAGTGTAACTGTGACTTCTTGATGTCCTACAAGACCTTCCCAGCAGCCCTCACACGTTCCAATCCCTGCATGACTTGCGCGACCCCTCAAGAACACTATGGCCTACGAGTGTCGTCCATCACACTTGGTAAGAACTCATTTTTTTTACCTCCATGAAGATTAAGATATTGTTTTCTTATGTGCTACCTTGCGTGTAAATGCCTGTCCTTTGTGCTTAACACAATCCACACACAGGCATGAATGCCCGTCCTTTGTGCTTAACACAATCCACACACAGGCATACATGCCTGTCCTTGGTGCTGAACACCATCCACACACAGGCATACATGCCTGTCCTTGGTGCTGAACACCATCCACACACAGGCATACATGCCTGTCCTTGGTGCTTAACACCATCCACACACAGGCATACATGCCTGTCCTTGGTGCTGAACACCATCCACACAAAGGCATACATGCCTGTCCTTGGTGCTGAACACCATCCACACAAAGGCATACATGCCTGTCCTTGGTGCTGAACACCATCCACACACAGGCATACATGCCTGTCCTAGGTGTGTGTAACCATGTACCCATGCATGTGTTTGTGTGTGTCCGTGGTGTGTGTCTGTATTAAAAATAATGTGTTACAGATAATTTCTTTACAAGAGTAAAAAGCACTAAACGTTGTTAGTCTATACAGTTTGAAACAAGAATTTGGAGATCTCAGTCCTCCATGAAATATTTAGAGCTCTACTAAATGTTTTCTTGGATTTCTTTAATTTAATTCAATAGATAGAAGGTTGTAACTAGCATTATTTGTTTTAATTTATGGTTTTCTCTACTCAGTTGAAAAAATAGCAAGTACCAAGGTTAGCCACCAGGAGGCCCATATGGCCTTGACCTTTGTCTCTCTAAGGCCTGCCTACATACCAAAGATCATCACAATTCATAAAGGCATTCTAAATGTACATGTATGTGGCTAGTTCCGCACAAATGTGTGATAGACACATACGCACATATACAGACACACAAAGAGACAGACCAAAAACAATTATACCTCCATTTTTCATGGTGGTACTACAGGCTCAACTAGTATATAAAAGGTACTTTATCCCAATGACATACTAATGGTTGAGTTTCCTAACGGTTTGTTTCAGACTGCGCTGTGAGTTCCGGATCAGGAGAAACTGAAACGACAGAGAATGACAACGTCAACCAGAAGAATACAAAAAAGACAGGGTTTGTGAATCCGGAAACGGTACCCCACAAGGTGAAACACATGTACAACTCCGCAAAGCGTTCCGAGAACCACGAGAGGCTGGGACAAACAGTCAAACCGACCACGTGCACAATCTTGGACACTGGACGACTACACACTGACAGAGATGAAGTCTTTGAGTCACATTTTGGTCAAGGGAGTCAGCGGTTCTTGGGTACAGCAAAGCCAAACAATCTCCCAATGGGGTCCCAGAACATAGGGACGAATGCCAATCATCAGACCGAGTCGCTCTCTACTCGACCAATAAAATGGCTCAACGCAAAGCTGCCAAAGACGACGGGGACATTTGACGCTATTCACTCGTGTACTTTAGGTACATTAAACATCCTAAGCATATTTTCTTTATAAGTAGAGTTCGAGGAACACATGCCTTTGCCATGTAAAAAAGTGTTTTTTTAAGTGTCACTATTTTTAACCTTTTAAGTTAGTATGTTATGATGGTGTAGTCTTGTCAACAACAGGGGGCTAGTCCGTGTGTACTGTTTTGTTTTCAATCCCCACACTCTTCCTCGGTGAGTGTTAGGCAGAAAAAGCAGTATGTGCCATTCTTAAAGTCTTAGGTATGACCAGCCTGGATTTAAACTTACGACCTTCCGTGTACAAAGCGAGTATTCTTCCCGAACTTTAAGCCATTTTCATAACTTTCCTATTTCTTTTTCATTTCTTTCTGTTTTTACTTTTCTAAAAAAAAATTTCATTTTTTAAACTTTTTATTTCTAATTTTTTTTTTGCCATCTGAAGTAATCACTGCTGTCTTGGTGGCGCTGGTCGGAATTTCGCCGCTGATCATGGCACTACTGAAGCTCGTCCACACGAAGAAACCAAAGGCATCTAACGAAACCGAAGATGACGAGATACAACCCTATAGTACCATGTACGTAAACAAGTTTCCTAGCATGAAATCTTTAGCAAAAGCTTTACACTTGAAGAAAAAAAAATGAAACCTTTGGTTGGTTGGCTAAAGGAAGAGGGACACCATATGTTATGCACATAAATAAAATGATATGCCAAGGGTGTTAGATATGCTGACAATTGTATAAATCTTCATTCCTCTTTTTGTGAGTCGTCTTTCAAAGACAATTTAAACTCTACTACTGGGCAATACAATTCAAACTGTACTACTGGGCAATTCAAAGACAATTCAAACTTTACTACTGGACAATTCAAAGACAATTCAAACTCTACTACAACTGGACAATTCAAACACAATTCAAAGTCTACTACTGGACAATTCAAAGAAAAGTTTGGGGATCTTCAGAGGATGTCATCCATAAATTAAGTCAGTGTGGCCTGACCTGGATGTTTAAACCTTTATCAAAGTGTTTCTATAATCTACGTGTATTCTTATAATCTGATTACTAGGTACCTTTCAAACATCGCCGTGATGTCTCACTCTTCGTCTGCCAAACCGGTCCAGTTGGAGAACACTTACTCCCTGCCTGCCGACCACACCATCGTCCGGCACACATATGCCGAGCCTGACGACAGTCACTTCGGACTAAAGGCAGAAGTCACCGCCCTAGATGATGACCAGGTTGTAAGTGTGAACCTACGTGGTCCAGAACCAGTCTATGAAGAGGCTGTCCCAGTGAAGTCGGATGGGTTCCCGGTTGAGGAGACCGGACAGGGGCTGAACAAGGTAGGTACTAGGCGAGCTGACCACGGACGCGACACCTCCCCATCTCATTCAAGTCAATTCTTTATTATTATACCAGTATGAACCTTACAGACAAACAATATATAATGTTGCCTGAATGACATTGATATTTACAATATTAAAATAAACACATAACATTACATTTCGTTAGATACATATCTACACAAATATACACATACACAATATGTAATATGAACTGTACATCCCAGACATAACAAGTACCATTCAGTCTGATTGTAGAGTCTGATGGACTGATGTAGGAAAGAGTTCTGAAGTCTTTTTGTTCTGGCTGGGGGTGAACGTCTAGTAGCCGATGATCTAGAGACAGGACAAGGTCATGTAGGGTGTGGTCATCCTGTAGCATTTGTGTGAAGAGTTTTATGTCAATTTTACTCATGCAGACAACCGACATCCTCCAGGCCCGGGCTGCCATGAACCGTCAACCTGCAGATCAACCAGGCCAACCCGCCGCTCTACCTGCCGTTTACGAGGAGACACCTTACGAAGACGTCTGGAACTGCATCAGTACCGCCCAACGAGAGAAGGAGGGAACCCATGAGGCAGCCGGTCAGTATATGTACACACAAGGACGTTCTATCAAGATAGAACGTCCTTGGTACATGTACATGTATATTCATCTGTATAATCGCCTTGGCATAACACGCTAGCTTCACAGGCACGCGGCAGGGTGGCAGCTGGCTATATTGCACCGAACGACTTGTTCCACCTATCCTTTGCACATCTAACTCTAAACAAGAGTTCCGAGATCTCATACCTCCATGAAATATGGGCTTGATATGTAAATGTAAATTTCTTCTTTAATTACGCAAATGACCTCTGCATTAACATAATATATGCATCGTGATGTTAACTTTTGATTAACTTAAAGATGTCCCAAGTATGACATTCCCATCATTCACCATTGAGAAATCATAGATTTTTTGCATTAATTATGCAAATTAGGTCATCATTTGCATAATTAGTATCTGTTGATGTTCCATCTGCCATAGGTTACATACATTACATGTATGAAAGTTCTATAATGTAAAACACTGTAATTATAGAATTTCCTCATTAATTATGCAAATAAAGTCCTCATTTGCATAATTTGCAGTTAATTATGTACATCTCTCTGTCAGATACCTACACACCAAAAATGATGAAAATACGCTGTTCCTATCTGGACTTATTGGCTTTCAAAGATTTCGCCCGAAAGTCCCCTGCAGTTCCTGAACAAGCTGCTAGGGGGACCAAACCCACACCACTTATTCCTGAC